>NC_025998.2:118645584-118945584 GCF_000442705.2 Elaeis guineensis | reverse complement strand
TCTGGGCTCCCAGCGTGACGCGCTGGGCTGGGCCACACCCGTGCGGGCGCGCCTAGGCCTGGGCCGGCCCACGTGCCCATGCGCTTGGGCCTGGGCCGGGCCTGCCTGCTGGGCCGCGCCCTGCGCGGACCTAGCCCGTGCGCTGGCCATGCCTGTGCTGCGCACCGCAGGCCCGCCACCAGCCACCGACGGTCTGCCGCCACTTCGGGTTTCGTGCCAAATTCAAAAGTACGTATCTCCTATATCTGAGCTCCGTTTGGGGTGATCTTGATCTCGTTGGACTTCATTTTTCATCGCGAATCTTGCTGTTGGCTCAATGTGAATCGAGTCTCGAGGCGTCAAATCCTAACTCTCCTCTTCTAATTAAAAGGTAAGGATATTTGTGAATAAATATATAAAATTATATCACATGGCAATCACATATTTATGAATTTTTATGTAAAAAATATATATTTATGGATTAGATAATTGAGATACATTGTAAATAATTTTAAATTTTACAGTTTAATTGTAAAAAATAGAACTAGATATAAATCAGAAAAAGTTAAAAAAATATTGCTATAAATTTTTTAAAAAATTTTAATAATTACACTAAATAATCATCAAATTCCACATTTTTTTCGGAATTTATTATTTATCAATCTCGCCTATAAAAGTAAACATTTAAATAAAATTTTGTCTAGAATTTTTGGTGGTCAGGTATGGCAGCAGGGTTCGGTGACATGTAAGTAAAATGGGTCCCATCCGTCACTCAAAACATCCAAGATACTCCAGAAAAATTATTGGACCAGATAGATCAAGGCATATCTTCGAGCACGTGCAAGGTGGATAACGTGCAATTGAAAATTCGTGAAATAGAAGGGTCAACGTGGCGTGTTATCCATCATGGGATTTGGACGGTCTATTTGAACGTGGTCCGAGTAATAATTTCTGAGCCGTAAGAACTAATTTCTTTTAAATATTATTTTTTTAATTTTTATTTTTTTATCTATTATTTTTTATTTATTTTTTAAATTACGAGTGTTTAGATGAGGATGCAGGGAGACGGCGAAACCGCATATATGCGGTTTCTACGATTTCAAATAATATAAATAAAATATTTAAAATTTAAATTTAATTTAAAATTTAAATTGAAATCATATTTTCAAGATACAGTTTCAATTTTTTTTATTGATATTTTTTTTTCATTTTTGTATCGAATATAAGGGTACGGATGGGGATTTCATCGGGATCAAAGAGGAAAAGGAGGGGGGCTGCCGATTGGGGCAGCGGTCGGACAATGGGGGTGGTGGGGTGCGGTGCAGGGGTGTGTGGGGTGCGGACTCAATGGCCGGAGGAGGACGGAGGGGGTTTGGAAGAGGTGGTGCTTTTGTATTCGTGCAAACGACCGTCGGGGCTTAGAGAGAAGAAGAGAGATAGTGGTCAAGCGGAGCCAGAGACGAATGGCAAGTGTGGTGTAGATGGCGATAGAATGAGGCCGCAGTGGATGCAGTATGGACGGTCATGGTAGAGGGACGGAACAGGCTCGGACAGCAACGACAATGAAAAAAAGGTATAAAGCCGCATCTCAAAAATATGATTTCATCTGAAAAATTGAAACCGCATGTTTCATATGTAATTTTAATTTTAAATTTTTAAAATTTTAAATTAAATTTAAATTTTAAATATTTTATTTATATCATTTGAAATGATACGTTGAATATAAGGTTTCAAGAATTTTGCCACGTCCTTGCCGCATTATCCAAATTACCGTATTTTAGAAATAAATCGGAAAGGGGAGATTGGTTGGAAAATAAGTATTAAAAAAATAATATTTAAAAAAAATCCAAAGAAATGGGCTAGTAGGACGCGTCACTCCCCGGGGAGACGTTCGATAGCAATTTTTCCCTCCTTTCATAATTACCCCTCCTCACACACCCTGTTCACCCTATCCGACCGCACATTTTCCGGAAACCCGCGGAATCAACAGTCGAAGATGGCAAGAGGTAGAAGGGCAGCAACGTAAATTAAGGCTTATACGTGGGCCGTTTGCTCGCAGGCTGGCTGAGGCGTCCGCCTTGTGGGAGCCGACAGATGACATACCATACACGTGTGCGGTCTGTCACCACGATCACATCAACGTCAAATCGGACGGTATTGACGAGGGCACGGTTTCTGAAGAAGGGGTGGGGAATACGCTGATCCCACCAGCACTCTATTCCTTTTTTTGCATATTCCCCTCGCCAAAAGGAATCGATGCGACTTCTCATCAGATTTTAATTAACATTTTATTTACTTATTTATGATTTTGGTATTTTATATTTTTTTGGATTCCACTAGATTGTTATGAAGGGTTGTCGTTTATTTTTCTATATTCTTTTAAGGGAGCAGATCATGATGATTTCATGTGAGTTTGTAGGTGGGTAATCGATGATGTTGGAAAATGAAATGGTGTAGAAGTTCTGGGCATGCTCTAATGGTTTTTTTGCCTCGTCTCATTTTACAACCAGCACTTTTTTTTAATCAGTCGGAGAATGATGGCAGTAGCGGGAGCCTACCATCTCATTTATCTGACAGTAACAAGCTATAACTAATTTAGACATTGCAAAATCTTGATTTTATTGCAAATTCCTCGTACATATATAATAAATTATGTGTGGAATTTAATATACATTTAGTTCATAATCAGAATTAAAATTAAAATTTAGTTTAAAATAAATTAAAATTAAAATTAAAATAATTTTATTTTTCGATATATTTGATTAATAATTAAAATTAAAATCAAAATCAAAATAACATTTAAACAATAGTATAGAATAGAAATTAAATTTTAAATGATTTAGATGTTTTTATTCTGTCTTAAAATTGAAATTAGAATAAAACTACGTACCTCCAACAGAATGGTTGGAATGTAAGATGCTAATTTTTATTTCCATTTTATAGTCCAACTTCCCTAAATTAAACATATAAATAGAGCAGTATCTTAACCACGGGAAAAAGATATGAGACGAATCTCCAACTTCTAGCCTCACATATCAGATTTCTTTTTCAGGTTTATTTGAGCCTAAAAGAGGAACATAATAAGACAAAAAATTAAAATAAACAAGAAATAGCTACCCTCGTCAAACACCCCCTAAAACTATTGTGCAGTTTGTCCATAAATAATCTTGTACAAGTATGGCCATCATAACTAATGAAAGGGATGCTTGAGCGTAATGCAATAACAATGGCGGATTAATTATATTTAAAGCTAAGATCAAACACCCATGTACTAATATATAAATTTCTATGTCTAAGAAAATTATATCAATTTATAAACAGTTCTTTCTTGGAGGGAGATGCTTTCCCAAGCGTGAATCACTTTATTGAAGTGATTGGTTGGAATAGGCTGATTAGGTTCATCATAAATAACACATCTCCAACATCGATCCCGTCTCTACAGGTTTGTACATACCATTAGATGTGTTGGGATATACCGACCGACTCCTCTACGCCGACTTATCTTCGGATTTGTCCGACCGACGTCCGACTCTACCGATCGGACCGACCAACGGCTCCGACAATGGCTGCCGACAATATACGGCCAAAGGTATGTCGGCCGAACAGATCCATACTGTTTCCGACCGATCGAGCGGCCGAGCTCAAATCACCGACTCACTGTCGGGGGTGACAGCCGACGTCCGACTTCAACAAGGCACCAGACCAGCCGACGGTATCTCCGGATCATCACCCGACGTTCCGGCAGCCGAATACTGACGTATAGTCGGCCAGTCCGTCCAAACGCCGTACGACGGCTATGGACTGCTGTCCTGTCAAGGACATGCTGTGCGACCATCCTGGGATATTGTTCTGTCAAGGATATGGGTTAATTCTGACAGCCCATGATGATTTGACAGCCTCCGACGATTTGACAACTCTCCAGTTGTCTGCACCATTAATGGCGGGACCATACCGCATTCTACTATAAAAAAGGGTAAGGCAACAGTCTTGGTAAGCTTTCTCAAGTTTTAAACAAGCTTTCTCAAGCCCTCTCGAGCTAAGCCTCTAATTTTTCATTATTGCCTAGTCTCCTCTCTGACTTGACCGTCGGAGGGTCCCCGCCGGAGGCATCTCTGGTCCATGAGGATTTCTCTTGCAGGTGCGCGACCTCGACGATCGGGCGATGGAGGGATTGGCCGCAACAGATTTGGCGTGCCAGGAAGGAGAATTCGACAGAGGTAAGCTAGCGAGCTCCGCAGAAGCTTGAAGAGACCTCTCGAGATGACGAAAATCAGGGCTCAGTGATCGAGAGCTATCGGGTCGGTGAGGTGCTCTTTCCGTCGGAAAGAGGCCTCTCCTTCACCCTCCATGGCGGAACCCAGCTCTCCACACCCGATGGTGACCACGGAGGCACAGATCACGGCGATCATGCGGCAAATGACCGTTCTGACGGATGCGGTCAAAAACCTTCAACAACAACAACCATCTCAGCTACCGCGATCGTCGGTGGAGTAACCGACGGCGCACCCTATGCCGTCCAGAAGCAGCCACCGACGCCCGCGTCCACTTCCATCTCCGTCTCAAGAGCAACCATCTCATCACTCCCACCAAGAAGGGGGGAGGCGGCCACAGCGTGACACCTGTCGGTCTCGACGCCCCTCTTCTTCCCAGCTGGAGTGAGCGAGGAAGGAGAAGTGATCGTGGACACCGTCCGCCTCACTCTCAAATTCATCAGAAGGATTGACCCCTGAGGTTTCTCAACACTGACGGTTAGACGACTATGAGCGCAAGTTTGAAAAAATCGATCGTCGGCTTGCCCAGCTCCAAGCGGATGGTCAGAAGTCATCGAACGACGTCGACTTTCGGACCACCCAACCCCTCTCCCAATTTATCCTCGACGAACCGATCCTTAGTCGGTTCAAGATGCCTCATTTGGAGCCTTACGATGGCTCCACCGACCCAATTGATCATCTGGAGAGCTACAAGGCTCTCATGACAATTCAAGGGGCAACCGATGCCCTCCTTTGCATCGGCTTCCCCGCCACACTCCGCAAAGCTGCCAGGACCTGTACTCCGACCTCCACTCGGAAAGTATCCACTCCTTCGGGAAGCTCGAACATTCTTTCGTGGCCTATTTCAGCACCAGCCGGAAGTCACCACAAACTTTGGACAGTCTTTTCTCCCTCAAGCAGGGAGAAAACTAGACACTCCGACATTTTGTGGTCTGATTCAACACGACCACATTTGAGGTCCGGGACCTCAATGAAGACATGGCTATCTCGGCCATGAAGAGGGGGCCAAGGGGGTCTCGATTCACATATTCTCTGAACAAGACCCTCCCCCAGACGTACGTCGAATTACTGGAGCACGCGTACAAATACATGCAGGCAGACGAAGGAGCTTCCGACCGGCGCCTGACCTAGAGCACGGGCCGGAAGAAAAAGCGAAAGAAAGGTTGGGCCCCTGCTGAACCCAGCAGGCCCCCCACCGATAGACGGGTCTTGCCCCAGAGTCCGAGACCGACGCATCGCAAGTATGACACCTACACCCCTCTCTCCAATTCTCGTACGCAGATTCTACGACGGAGATCGAAGGAGCGGAATATCTGCGACGGGCTCCACCTTTGAAGGCAAAGCACCTCGACCAACACATCCCGATCACCGAATCTACGACTCCATCGTCTAATCGATCGTCGAACCAACAGCTCGATCGTCGATCGCTGAACCAACGGCTCGATCACCGATCGTCGGATCTACGATGAATCTACGGCTTGATCATCGATCGTTGAACCAATGGCTCGATCGTCGATCATCGGATCTACGATGAATCTACGGCTTGATCGTCGATTGCCGAACCAATGGCTCGATCGAAGATTGTCGGATCTATGATGAATCTACGGCTTGATCGTCGGTCGCCGAACCAACGGCTCGATCACCGATCCTACGCTGAATCTACGTCTCGATCGTCGATCGTCGAACCAGCATCCCGATCGCCAAACCTACGGCTCGATCGATTGTCGATCGTCGAATCTACGACTCCGTCGCGAAATCGATCGTCGAACCAATGGCTTGATCGTCGATTGTTGAACCAACGGCTCGATCATCGATCGTCGGATCTACGATGAATCTACGGCTTGATCATCGATCGTCGAACCAACGGCTCGATCGTCGATCACTGGATCTACGATGAATCTATGGCTCGATCGTCGATCGCCGAACCAACGGCTCGATCGTCGATCGTCGGATCTATGATGAATCTACTGCTTGATCGTCAGTCGTCGAACCAACGGCTCGATCATTGATCCTATGCTGAATCTACGTCTCGATCGTCGATCGTCGAACCAGTGGCTCGATCGTCGAACCAACAGCTCGATCATCGATCGTCGAATCTATGATGAATCTATGGCTCGATCGTTGATCACCAATGGCTCGACCGTCGATCATCGAATCTACGATGAATCTACGGTTCGATCATCGATCGCCAATAGCTCGATCGTCGATCGCCAAATCTACGATGAATCTACCGTTTGATCATCGATCGTTGAACCAACAGCTCGATCATTGATTATCGGATCTACGATGAATCTACGACTTGATCGCCGGTCACCGAACCAACGGCTCGATCGTCGATCCTACGCTGAATCTACATCTCAATCGTCGATCATCGAACCAGCATCTCGATCATCGAACCTATGGCTCAATCGATCGTCGATAGCCGAATCTATCACTCCGTTGTCGAATCGATCGTCGAACCAACGACTTGATCGTCGATCGTCGAACCAATGGCTCGATCATCGATCGTCGGATCTACGATGAATCTACGGCTTGATCGTCGATCGTCGAACCAACGACTCGATCATCGATCGTCGGATCTACGATGAATCTACGGCTTGATCGTCGATCATCGAACCAAAGGCTCGATCATCGATCGCCAGATCTACGATGAATCTACGGCTTGATCGTCGGTCACCGAACCAACGGCTCGATCATCGATCCTACGCAAAATCTACGATAAATCTACGGCTTGATTGTCGATCGTCGAACCAACGGCTCGATCGTCGATCCTACGCTGAATCTACGTCTCGATCGCTGATCGCCGAACCAGCGGCTCGATCGTCGAACCAATAGCTCGATCGTCGATCGTCGAATCTACGATGAATTTATGGCTCGATCATCGATCGCCAACGGCTCGACCGTCGATCGCCGAATCTATGACGAATCTACGGCTCGATCGCCGATCGCCAACAGCTCGATCGCCGATCGTCGAATCTACGATGAATCTATGGCTTGATCACCGATCGTCAAACCAATGGCTCGATCGTCGATCGTCGAAACTACGATGAATATACGGCTCGATCGTCGGTCGCCGAACCAATGGGTCGATCATCGGTCCTACACTGAATCTACGTCTCGATCGTTGATCGTCGAACCAGCATCCCGATCGCCGAACCTATGGCTCGATCGATCATCGATCGTCGAATCTACAACTCCGTCGTCGAACCGATCACCGAACCAACGGCTTGATCGTCGATCATCGATCGTCGGATCTATGATGAATCTACGGCTTGATCGTCGATCGTCGAACCAACGGCTCGATCGTCGATCCTATGCTGAATCTACATCTCGATCGTCGATCATCGAACCAGCGGCTCGATCGTCGAACCAATAGCTCGATCGTCGATCATCAAATCTACGATGAATCTATGGCTCGATTGCTGATCGCCAATGGCTCGACCGTCGATCGTTGAATCTACGATGAATCTAAGCTCAATCGTCGATCGTCAACAGCTCGATCGTCGATCACCGAATCTACGATGAATCTACGACTTGATCGTCGATCGTCGAACTAACGACTCGATCGCCGATCGCTGAATCTACGATGAATCTATGACTCGATCGCCGATCGTCGAACCAACGACTCGATCGTCGATCGTCGAATCTACGATGAATCTACGGATCGATCATCGATCATCGAACCAATGGCTTGATCATCGATCGACGAATCTACGATGGATCTATGGATCGATCGTCGATCGTCGAACCAACGGCTCGATCATCGATCGTTGAATCTACGATGAATCAACGGCTCGATCGTCGATCGCCAATAGCTCGATCGTCGATCGTCGAATCTACATCGAATCTACGATCCGATCGTCGAATCTACATTTCGATTGCCGAATCTATGTCTCGATCGCCAACGACACATCGGATTCTACGATGAAGATCGAAGGGGTAGAATATCTACGACGGCCCCGCCTCTGAAGGCAAAGGACTTCGACCAATGCGGTTGGCTAACTTACCGACTTAGCTTCGACTAAGAATGGGCAAAATGCCAAGTCGACCGCAGTCGCATCCGTGACATACCGACTCGGTCACGATCAGTTGAAGGATATTCGGTTTGCCACCGTTTATCATACATCCCGACGCATACGCCCGACCAAGGATAGGACAACAGATATTCGACTTGCTATCATTATCCTATCCGAATGCGTCAGACACGATTCGACTACCAGATTCTACGGTATGATGGCATCGTTGAACTACGTCGCACTTGCGACATGCCGACTCGGTCACGATCGGTCGAAGGATATTTGGCTTGTCATCATTTATCATACGTCCCGACGTGCACCCCCGATCAAGGATCGGACGATAGATATTCGACTTGTCATTGTTATCCTATCCGGATACGTCGGATGCCACTCAACTATCAGACTCTATGGAATGATCGTGTCGACGAGCAACGTTCGGCGATTGGCTGACACCCGATCCCACGTGCGCGTCCGACCAAGGCCCGGGCGACAGACACTCGACCTACAGTCGGGACGACTCTCGACCATCGGATCCTATGCAACCAGCACGACAGTCGGGTCGTCGACCCACGATTGGGGCTTGCTCTGCCTTTGGCGGGGCGCGCGCTACTGACTACTTTGGTCGGCTACGCTAGATCCTACCGAGTGTCCTAACGAGGTATGTCGGAGCTACGACCTATACTATCGGGAATGGCTCGGCAAGGCATATACTTTGAACCACTTGCGGGGAAAGGTTTAAAAAGTCTTTGATTTCATTTAGTTGAAGCAACTTACAAAATTTGGCCGAAGCCAGATTACAAAATTGAGCTGAAGTCCGATTACAAATATCAAAGACAAAGCAAAAGCAAAAAATACAAAGATAGCGGACACTTCAACTATTCGTCGGAGTCAACTTCCTGCACCGAGAATAGCTCAGGAGCAACCGATGTGTCCTCTCAGGTTGGAGTTGGACCAGAGGTCGAAGCCACCTCCTTCGCAGCCATCGAATCCTCCGGCATGGCGTCGGCATCCCCCTCTGCGACTGGGTCCTTCGACCCCGGAGGGACGACGTCGCTCAGGTCAAGCTCCGGGTGCAAACTCTGGATCGCATCTCTACCGACCGACCCCTCTACACCGACTTACCTTCGGACCTGTCCGTCCAACGCCCGACTCTACCGATCGGACCGACCAATGGCTCTGACAATGGCTGCCGACAATATGCGGTCGAAGGTATATCGGCCGAACAGACCCATACTATTTTCGACTGACCGTGCGACCGAGCCCAAATCACTGACTTACTGTCGGGGGTGGCAGCCGACGTCCGACTTCAGCAAGGCACCAAACCAACCGACGGTATCTTCGGATCATCATCCGATGTCCCGACAGTCGAATACCGACGTATAGTCGGTCAGTCCGTCCAAACGTCGTACGACGGCTATGGGCTGCTGTCCTGTCAAAGACATGCTGTGCGACCGTCCTGGGACATTGTCCTGCCAAGGACATGGATTAATTCTGACAGCCCACGGTGATTTGACAGCCCCCGACGATTTGACAACTCTCCAGTTGTCTGCACCATTAATGGCGGGACCATACCGTATTCTACTATAAAAAGGGGTAAGGCAACAATCTTGGTAAGCTTTCTCAAGTTTTAAGCAAACTTTCTCAAGCCCTCTCGAGCTGAGCCTCTGATTTTTCACTGTTGCCTAGTCTCCTCTCTGACTTGACCATCGGAGGGTCCCCATCGGAGGCATCTCCGATCCGTGAGGACTTCTCTTGCAGGTGCGCGACCTCGACGATCGGACGACGTGGGGATTGACCGCAACAGATTTGGCACGCCAGGTAGGAGAATTCGACAGAGGTAAGCTAGCAAGCTCCACAGAAGCTTGAAGAGACCTCTCGAGATGACGAAAATCAGAGCTTAGCGATCGAGAGCTACCGGATCGATGAGGCGCTCTTCCGTCGGGAAGAGGCCTCTCCTTCACCCTCCATGGCGGAACCCAGCTCTCTGCACCCGACGGTGACCACGGAGGCACAGATCGCAGCAATCATGCGGTAAATGACCGTTCTGATGGATGTGGTCAAAAATCTTCAACAACAACAACCGACTCAGCTGCCGCAACCGCCGGTGGAGCAACCAACGGCACACCCTATGTCATCCAGAAGCAGCCGCCGACGCCCGCGTCCACTTCCGTCTTCGTCTCAAGAGTAGCCGTCTCATCACTCCCACCGAGAAGGAGGGAGGCGGCCACAGCGTGACACCTTCCTAGCTGGAGCGAGCGAGGAAGGAGAAGCGGCTGCAGACACCATCCACCTCACTCTCAAATTCATCGGGAGGATCGACCCCTGGAGTTTCTCAACACCGACGGTTAGACGACTATGAGCGCAAGTTCGAGAAAATCGACCATCGGCTTGTCCAGCTCTAGGCAGATGGTCAGAAGTCGTCGAATGATGTCGACTTTCGGACCACCCAACCCCTCTCCTGATTTATTCTCGATGAACCGATCCTTAGTCAGTTCAAGATGCCTCATGTGGAGCCTTACGACGGCTCCACCGACCCAATTGATCATCTGGAGAGCTACAAGATTTTCATGATAATTCAAGGAGCAACCGATAACCTCCTTTGCATCGGCTTCCCCGCCATACTCCGCAAAGCTGCCAGGGCATGATACTCCGACCTTCGCTCGAAAAGTATCCACTCCTTCGGACAGTTCGAACATTCTTTCGTGGCCCATTTCAGCATCAGTCGGAAGCCGCCACAAACTTCGGATAGTCTTTTCTCCCTCAAGCAGGGAGAAAACGAGACACTCTGACACTTTGTGGCCCGATTCAACGCGGCTACACTTGAGGTTCGGGACCTCAACGAAGACATAGCTATCTTGGCCATGAAGAAGGGGCCAAGGGGGTCTCGGTTCACATATTCTCTGGACATGACCCTCCCCCGGACGTATGCCGAATTGCTGGAATGCGCGTACAAATACATGCGTGCAGACGAAGGAGCTTCCGACCGGTGCCTGACCTAGAGCACGGGCCGGAAGGAAAAGCGGAAGAAAGGTCGGGCCCCTGCTGAACCCAGCAGGCCTCCCACCGATAGACGGATCTTACCCCGACGATGGAATCCGAGACCGACGCATCGCAGGTATGACTCCTACACCCCTCTCTCCGCTCCTCGTGCGCAGATTCTACGACGGAGATCGATGGAGCAGAATATCTGTGACGGCCTCCATCTTTGAAGGCAAAGGGCCTCGACCAATGCATCCCAATCGTCGAATCTACGACTCCATCGCCGAACCGATCACCGAACCAATGGCTCGATCGTCGATCATCGAACCAACGTCTCGATCACCGATCGTCGGATCTACGATGAATCTACGGCTTGATCGTCGATCATCGAACCAATGGCTCGATCGTCGATCATCAGATCTATGACGAATCTACGGCTTGATCGTCGATCGCCGACCCAACATCTAGATCGCCGATTGTCGGATCTACGATGAATCTACGGCTCGATCGTCGATCGTCGAACCAACGGCTCGATCGTCGATCCTACACTGAATCTATGTCTCGATCGTCGATCGTCGAACCAGCATCCCAATCGCCGAACCTACAGCTCGATCGATCATCGATCGTCGAATCTACGACACCATCGTCGAATCGATCACTGAACCAATGGCTTGATCGTTGATCGTCGAACCAACAGCTCGATCGTCGATCATCGGATCTACGATGAATCAACGGCTTGATCGCCGATCGTCGGATCTACGTTGAATCTACGGCTTGATTGTCGATCGTTGAACCAATGGCTCGATCGTCGATCGCTGGATCTATGATGAATCTACGGCTTGATCGTCGGTCATCGAACCAACAGCTCGATTATCGATCCTACGCTGAATCTACATCTCGATCATCGATCACCGAACCAACGGCTCGATCACCGAACCAACAGCTTGATCGCCGATCATCGAATCTATGATGAATCTACGGCTCGATCATCGATCGCCAACGGCTCGACCATCGATCATCGAATCTATGATGAATCTACGGCTCGATCATCGATCGTCAATAGCTCGATCGTCGATCGTCGAATCTACGATGAATCTACGGCTTGATCGTCGATCGTCGAACCAACGGCTCGATCGTCGATCGTCAGATCTACGATGAATCTATGGCTTGATCGTCGATCGTCGAACCAACGGCTCGATCATCGATCCTATGCTGAATCTACATCTCGATCGTCGATCGTCGAACCAACATCCCGATCGTCGAACCTACAGCTCGATCGATCATCGATCGTCGAATCTACGACTTCATCGTCGAATCGATCATCGAACCAACGACTTGATCGTCGATCGTCGAACCAATGGCTCGATCGTCGATCATCGGATCTATGATGAATCTACGGCTTGATCGTCGATTGCCGAACCAATGGCTCGATCGTCGATCGTCAAATCTATGATGAATCAATGGCTTGATTGTCGATCACCGAACCAATGGCTCGATCGTCGATCGCTGGATCTACGATGAATCTACGGTTTGATCATCGATCGTCGAACCAACGGCTCGATCATCGATCCTACGCTGAATCTACGTCTCGATCGTCGATCACCGAACCAGCGGCTCGATCGTCGAACCAACAGCTCGATCGCCGATCATCGAATCTATGAAGAAGCTATGGCTCGATCGTCGATCGCCAACGGCTCGACCGTCGATCGTCGAATCTATCATGAATCTACGGCTCGATCGTCGATCGTCAGCCACTCAATCATCGATTGCCAAATCTACGATGAATCTACGGCTTGATCATCGATCGTCGAACCAATGGCTCGATCGTCGATCATCGGATCTACGATGAATCTACGGCTCGATCATCGATCGCCGAACCAACGGCTCGATCGTCGATCCTACGCTGAATCTACATCTCGATCGTCGATCGTCGAACCAGCATCCTGATCGTCGAACCTACGGCTCGATCGATCGTCGAACCTACGGCTCGATCGATCGTCGATCGTCGAATCTACGACTCCATCACCGAATCGATCGTCGAACCAACAGCTTGATTGTCGATCGTCGAACCAACGGCTCGATCGTCGATCGTCGGATCTACGATGAATCTACGGCTTGATCGTCGGTCGTCGAACCAACGGCTCGATTGTCGATCCTATGCTGAATCTACATCTCGATCGTCGATCACCAAACCAGCTGCTCGATCGTCGAACCAACAGCTCGATCATCGATCGTCGAATCTACGATGAATCTACGGCTCGATCGTCGATCACTAATGGCTTGATCGTCGATCATCGAATCTACGATGAATCTATGGCTCAATCGTCGATCGCCAATAACTCGATCGTCGATCGTCAAATTTATGATGAATCTACGGCTCGATCGTCGATCGTCGAACCAACAGCTCGATCGTCGATCGTCGAATCTACTACGAATCTATGGATCGATCGTCGAACCAACGGCTTGATCGTCGATCGATGAATCTATGACAGATCTACGGATCGATCATCGATCGTCGAACCAATGACTCGATCGTCGATCGCCGATTCTATGATGAATCAACGACTCGATTGCCGATCGCCAATGGCTCGATCGTCGATCATCGAATCTACGATGAATCTATGACTCGATCGTCGAATCTACGTTTCAATCGTCGAATCTACGTTTCGATCGTCGACGACACATCGGATTTTACGACGGAGATCGAAGGAGCGGAATATCTACGATGGTCCCTGCCTCTGAAGGCAAAGGGCTTCGACCAATGCGGCTGGCTAACTTACTGACTTAGCTTCGACTAAGAAAGGGCAAAACGCCAAGACGACCGCAGTCGCATCCACGACATACCGACTCGATCACGATTAGTCAAAGGATATTCGGCTTGCCACCATTTATCATACATCCCGATGCATACGCCCGACCAAGGGCAGGACAACGGATATTCGACTTGCCATCGTTATCCTATCCGAATGCGTCAGACACGACTCGACTACCAGATTCTACAGTATGATGGCATCGACGAACTACGTCGCACTTGCGACATACCGACTCGATCACGATCGATCGAAGGATATTCGGCTTGCCACCGTTTATCATACGTTCCGATGTGCACGCCCGATCAAGGGTCGGACGACGGATATTCGATTTGTCATCGTTATCCTATCCGGATATGTCGGACACCACTCGACTATCAGACTCTATGGAATGATCGTGTCGACGAGCAACATTCAGGGATTGGCTAAATCTGACCCCACATGCACGCCCGACCAAGGCCCGGGCGACGGACACTCGACCTACAGTCGGGACGATTCTCGACCATCGGATCCTATGCAACCAGCATGACAGTCGGGTCGCCGACCCGCGATCGGGGCTTGCTCTGCCTTTGGCGGGGCATGCGCTACTGACTACTTTGGTCGGCTATGCTAGATCCTACCGAGTGTCTTAATGAGGTATGT
The DNA here is from genome assembly GCF_000442705.2 of Elaeis guineensis. Taxonomy (NCBI): domain Eukaryota; kingdom Viridiplantae; phylum Streptophyta; class Magnoliopsida; order Arecales; family Arecaceae; genus Elaeis; species Elaeis guineensis. Next base: position 118,930,887 of record NC_025998.2, on the reverse strand, counting down.
CGGAGCTACGACCTATACTATCGGGAATGGCTCGGCAAGGCATACACTTTGAACCGCTTGCGGGGAAAGGTTTAAAAAGTCTTTGATTTCATTTAGTTGAAGCAACTTACAAAATTTGGCCGAAGTCGGATTACAAAATTGAGCCGAAGCCCGATTACAAATATCAAAGACAAAGCAAAAGCAAAAAATACAAAGATAGCGGACACTCCGACTATTCGTCGGAGTCGACTTTCTGCATCGGGAATAGCTCGGGAGCAATCGGTGTGCCCTCTCGGGTCGGAGTTGGACCAGAGGTCAGAGCCACCTCTGCTGGCTCAGTGTCAGCCTCCTCCGCAGCCATCGGATCCTCCGGCGTGGCGTCGGCAACCCCCTCTGCGACTGGGTCATCCGACCCCGGAGGGATGACGCCGCTCAGATCGAGCTCCGGGTGCAGACTCTGGATCGTATCTCGGGCGTCCTGGTACCCTACTCGGTAGGAGGTGAAGCCGCTCTCAAGAAGCTCCTCCTGGTACTCGTCCGAGCTACGGAAGTCCTCCACCGCCCAGCTCAGCGCCTCCTTGGCCAACTCTGCCTCCGCCTTCGCTATGTCGGCGTCTGCTTGGGTGGAGGACAAGTTCTCCTTGGCCTTGACCAGGTTCTCCAGGCTAACACGAAGCTGTTCGCGCTCGGCCTCGAGCTCCCTGACGCAGCCATCCCGCTCCCACCGCAGTTGGTGAACGAAGCGGGTCTTGCGCTGGATCTGCTCGTGAGCCGACTGAAGTTCGACCTCCGAAGCGACTAGTCCATCAGTGAGTCGGGAGATCTCCTCCTCGAGCCTAGCATCACGGTCGATCGACAACTTCAGTTGGTCCACCAGCGTTGCCTTCTCTGCCTCGGTAGTTTCGGCCCTATTCTTCCAGGCCATCCGGATGTCGCCGAACCTCTGGTACCCGACCTCCAGCTCGAACATATTGTAGATCAGCTGCAAATAGAAGATCGATCGTCAGAAAAATGAAATGATAAAAATAATAATGAAAGAGGAAGAAGACGAAGGGCTCACCTGGATCATGGTCGGGTAAAAGGAAGAGAGCATGTCGGTCATCGGTCGACTCTTCAAGAGCTCCTGATCGGTCAGCAAGATTGTCGCCTGGCACAACCTCCTAGCCAAATTGTGGTTGGCCAGGGCTGACGCTCCTTCGGGAACCCGAACATCGGACAACACCACGCGGTCCGTCGACCTTGTGTCGTCCGCCGACACCATCGGAGCTTTTTCACGGTCGGTCGCCCAGGCCCGAAGATCAGAGAGGGACAGGAAACTTAAACTCGATCGAGTCCCTCCCGAGGGTGCGACGGGGGCCGCTGCAGGTCGTTCGGGCTCACGTGCTTCGGCCCGAACCTCTTCCATAGTCGGGGGAACCGACGCTCCATCGGCTGCCCCCTCTGCTGCCCCTTCCTCGGTCGGTGCCTCGGGTGGCACTGTCGGCGCTGACAGTGTGGTGATCGGTTCAAAGCCCGATGCACATTCAGGATCGGGCTGCACCGCCACCATCGCAACGTCGATCGGGGATGATATCTGAGGCCTCTTGGGAGGCCGTGAAGGTCTGGCCCCAGTCGCCGGTCTCTTCCTCGCAGCATGTTGCCGAATATCGGCATCAGTCAGTCTCACTCTCAGCGGTATGCCTGCAATTTCAACAAAGGGTCAGCACAAGCCCGAAGACGGATGAAAAAGCCAAAGGATGACCGACAGACCGAACAATACCTAAGCGGGGAACTGAACTCAGGCCGGTGTCGTACAGAGCTTGCTCGATGATGAGCTCCCTCTGCTTCGGCACCGACACGTCCTTCAGTCAGTGAAAGTCCTCTTGGTCTCCAGCCTCCATCTGACTGTTTTCATTCGGTTGAGTCCGAGGGTCACCCCAGCGGGAAGAGAACCCCCAAGATAGTGAAGAGGAAGCAAAGAAAAATTGGTTCTTCCACCTATGAATCGACGATGGAAGACCGGTGATGAACGAAAGACCCTTTTGGAGATTGAAGAACCACCACCCTCGGGCTTTCGGGTGGGGTCGGAGGATGAAGAACGCCCGGAAGAGAGAAATACGAGGAAAGATCGGCAAAAGCTGACACAACAGAGCGAAGCTGATTATCAATCGGACTGAGTTCGGCACCAGTTGCACCGGACAAAGTCCGTAATAATCCAAGATGTTCCGGACGAACTCCGAAATCGGAAAGCGAAGACTTGCCCGAAGGTCCTCGACATAAAAGGCCACCTAGCCCGGGGGTGGGTTGTTAACCCGACCCTCAGTCCCAGGGGCGAAGAGCTCGAACTGCTCCGAGATACTGTACTGCTCCCTGAGCCATTCGACGTTTGCCGTTGAAAGTGAAGAAACCTCCACCTCTGGGGTCGATCAGGAATCGTCGGTCGGGTTCCCCGACTGACTTTCTCGAGGAGAGGTTCTAGCCATGACGCTAGCCCCAGAAAGGAGAACAAAAAGAAAATGACGAAAGAGGAAGGGTGCAAGAAGACAAGAATAGGCAAAACTTCGAGAAGAGCTTTCGAAGGGAGAGCACGAAGACAACTACCTGGAATGGAGGGACAATTCGACAAAGTCTCAGCGTCAGAAATGAATTTGCAGCAAAAAGTGAAGTTTTGGATGTAAGTGGCCGCTTATATATAAGGCCCTTTGACGGTCGAGATGAAAGCGCACCGAGCGAGGGCTTCCCGGATGCCGACACGTGGCAGCGCCTGGGCCCTTCCTCGGTCCGACGGTTCGATGCACCTGCCTTCAGATCAAGCCACGTCACCTCCATCTGCGTGAATGGTTCCGGCCCAATAGCCCCCTGACATGTGGCGAGAAAATCGCTTCTCGAGATTCATTAACCGACGACGGTTCGTGTTTCCAAGGAGATGGCGGTTCGTGTTCCTAAGGAGACGGCGGTCCGCATTCCCAAGGGGATGGTAGTTCACATTCCCAATGGGACGTCTGACACCGGATCGTTCATTGGTACGGTCGTCAGAGTCGGAGCATGACGTGATGGATAACCACTCCTTTCGCTCGAAGCCGTCGCTCACGTGGAAATGCTGGCCGACACGACATATGACTCAGGAGTGGGGGGGCAACTGTTGGGCTATACCGACCGACCCCTCTACGCCGACTTACCTTCAGACCTGTTCGATCGATGCTCGACTCTACTGACCGGACTGACCGACGGCTCTGACAATGGCTGCCGACAATATGCGGCCGAAGGTATGTCGGCCGAACAGACCCATACTATTCCCGACCGACCGAGCGGTCGAGCCCAAATCACTGACTCACTGTCGGAGGTGGCAGCCGACGTCCGACTTCAGCAAGGCATCAGACCAGCCGACGGTATCTCCGGGTCATCACCCGACGTCCCGACAGTCGAATATCGATGTATAGTCGGTCAGCCTGTCCAAATGTCGTACGACGGCTATGGGCTGCTGTCCTGTCAAGGACATGTTGTGCGACCGCCCTGGGGTATTGTCCTGCCAAGGACATGGGTTAATTCTGACAGTCCACGACGATTTGACAGCCCCCGATGATTTGATAACTCCCCAGTTATCTACACCATTAATAGTGGGACCATACCGTATTCTACTATAAAAAGGGGTAAGGCAACAGTCTTGGTAAGCTTTCTCAAGTTTTAAGCAAGCTTTCTCAAGCTCTTTCAAGCTGAGCCTCTGATTTTTCACTGTTGCCTAGTCTCCTCTTTAACTTGACCGTCGGAGGGTCCCTGCCGGAGGCATCTTCAGTCTGTGAGGATTTCTCTTGCAGATGCGCGACCTCAGCGATCGGGCGACGGGGGGATTGGGCGCAACAAGATGCTTAACATTTTTTTTGACAAAAGTAAAATTAAGTTTCTAAGCGAATCAATTAATTTATTTGTCAATTTTTCATTATCTTCAATGTTTAATCCAAATTAGTGTTATTGCCAAGTGGTTTGGTCTTTATGCTAAAATCAATATTTTTCATACTATACTTAGGTCTAATTAAATTTAGGGTGTGCTTCGTATGAGGTGATGATCCTAAGATCAAAGTGATAAAAGTGAAAAAGACAAGATCTTTGATTTCACCATAATGATCCTACATAACAATAATCCCAAATCACCCCCTTCTAAAATCACCATCCAATTTAGTAATTTTAAATATGTCATTGAGGATAGATTTTCAAGATCACCAAGAGCAATGATCTTAGGCTAAATTTTAGATATAAGAGTACACCTAATTAGTCTAGCAAAAAATTTGATATATCAATATATTATTAATATATTATATATATTATATCACATTAATATTATATATATAGTATTCATAATATATTTTATATTATAATATAATATTAATCATATTATTATCATATTATTATTCAATTATATTTATATAACTATAATAGAAATATATTAGTATATGTTATGTTTATATTATAAAATTTATTTAATATATTACTTCTATCTACCTTATTTTCCTAGTCAAAATAAATATTAGTATAAAAATAATAATATAATATAGCTATAAATAAAAATTATTAATTCTATAATAATAATGAATATATTTTTATAATATTAATAATTTTGCTATCAAAATTATAACTAATCTATTCAAATAATTCTACATATGAATTGCTTGGACCTACTATTAGCCATTTATGTGTATTTTCTTGTAGTTTATTTGAAAATTTTATTTAGTAGTTGCAAAATATATAGAATATTTCAAAGGAAAGTTTGGTATTATATGGTTAGTGATCTTCATTTTCTATGGCATACTAAGCAAATTACTCATGTATAACAAAGAATCTTTAGTCATTGAAATATAGCATGCCAAATATAATGATTTTAAATCATCGGAGATCAAATGGTGATCTAAGATCACTATAGTGATCATATTTGTTTCACCAAATCCCACCTTATACTCATGTATGATCATATTAGATTTAATTTGTGTAAACAAAACTGAAAGACCTTTGTTAAACTAGATAAAATCATGCATAACAATAACCATTATCCTTTTATGAACCATTTGAAGCAAGCTGTATGGGTCCTTCTTTGCGAAACTTTCCTTCTAGGATCATCTTTAACATTATTGTTGGCAATATTTATTATAGATTATTAAATTTCTCTTAATTAATTATAGTACATAAATTTTAATACTCTGCTTGGAATTATATATATTAAAATGAGACAACCCAACTACATGTCAAACGGAGGCTAACCAACATAGTTGCCCCATTTTAATATATATATATATATATATATATATATATATATATATATATATATATATATTAAAATGGGGCAACTATGTTGGTTAGCCTCCGTTTGACATGTAGTTGGGCCTTTTGGATGCCATGTGTCCAGAAAATCGCATGGAGAGGAGAAGAAAATTTGGAGATTCGGATCGAGAAGGACAAAGCGGCCATAAAGATGAGGACATCGTCAATGAAGGGGGAGAATTCGCGGATGAAGACCTCCAGCCTGCATTCGACCGTCACCCAAGGCTCGCTAATGACGAGCTTCCCTATCGGCAACCATCCCATCCTAAATAATAAAAAAAATAAAAAATAGAAAAGATGAGAGGAAGGACCTGTCGAATCTAGATAAACCAGTGGTCCTCCCTCTTGATTGTTGGGGAATATATGCCGGAGCCTAGGAGAGATGGCGGCAGTCCGCTGATCCAGACTTGTTCCGATGGCCGTCGATCATATTTTTGGGAGAAGCAGCCACAGTTTAACGCCTCCCTCCATCGATCTCCTAATGATCGATAGATCGCAAGCACAACTGTCGGAAAACTAGCTAAGAGCCTTGACAAGAGGGCGGTATTCCATTGATCGCGTGTTTTCGACGATCGTCAATTGAGATGCAATGGAGTGGAATGATGTTTCGGGCAGTCTTCTTTAACCGATCTCCCTCAAGACCGACAGTCATCGGGATGCCAATGGTTGGGAGAAGGCTATTGGTGGTTGGGAAGGCCTGATGACTCATCGATGGAGGTTAATCGAGAGTTTGATCAGCGGCCATGGGGGTTTTGGGTGATGATCGGGAAAAACAGAAGGGAGGAGAAAGATCTAACGGATTTGGGGTTTTGGGTTCACACCTGAAATCCAAAATTCAGTCGACCCATTTGCTTTAAAACGGGATGGATTCAGATTTTTAGATTTTAGAAATCTAGATCCATTAATCCATTAGTTCGTTAATAATTGACTTGATCAAACCACATTGAGTTAGTTTGACTTGGTTTGGGGTTATTTTATAATTTAGCCCCTGATGAAGAATTTATTATATAATATTTTTTTTTCAATTATTTTGCGAGCAGAGAGGGAGGCGATGGAGCCATGGGGAAGAAAGGAGAAAGAAAAAAAAATATTTTTTAAAAATAAAATATAATATATAAAAATAATATCATGTAATACCTTAATTATATTTTATAATAAAATATTATAAAAAAATACTATTGTAAAACTCTCTCTCTATATATATATAAAATAAACTCTCGATCGACAGTCATGGGGGTTTTGGGTGGTAATCGGGAAAGAAAGAAGGGAGGAGGAGAAGGGCCTAACAGATTTGGGGTTTTGTGTTCACACCCAAAATCGAAAATCCAGTTGATCTATTTGCTTTAAAAGGGGGTGGATTCGGATTTTCGAATTTTAAAAACCGAATCCATTAATCCATCAGCCTATTAATAATTGACTTGATCAGACCACATTTAGTTGGTTTGATTTGGTTTGGGGTTGTTTTGCGATTTAGCCTCTGATCAAGAATTTATTATATAATATTTTTTTTTAATTGTTTTGCGAGTAGAGAGAGAGGCGGTGGAGCCGCGGGGAAGAAAAGAGAAAGCAAAAAAAATATTTTTTAAAATAAAATATAATATATAAAAATAAAATTGTGTAATACCTTAACTATATTTTATAATAAAATATTATAAAAAAGTACTATTGCAAGACTCAAAAAATATATATATATATAAATAAAAATTTTATATAATAATAAAATATAATAAATAAAAATATTATTTTAAAATAATATATTTATTAAATAAAAATATGTGTGGATTTATATAATTGTGTATGCTAGACATGTACGTAGGCATGTATTATTGGTTAATTATTAGAAAGAAATAATTATATATTTATTTTAAAATTATTATTTAAAAAAATAATTATATACTGTATATCGTATTGAGTTTTAAGTTAGTATTGATAATTATATTTTAATAACCTGCGTGCATGCTGTTATTGAGATACCTTTTGGATTCTTATCAAAAAATAAAAAAAAAATCTTTTGGATACACGCGGCACTTGGTGCAAATACGTACAAACTGCAGGATAACTATTCCAACCAAAAAGAATTGGGGCGTTTAATGCTTTCCTGGTCCATGACAGTCCGACAAGGTCCACCATAACGCGTTTCCAACGTACCTCACCTTGGAGTGCATCTAATGGGAAATCTGAATCCCACCAAATTTTTGGTGGTCTGGATGGTGGTGTCTCTCGATCAGGACCACCATTCAGCTAGGTGGTCCATATTGACTTTCTAGTAAACGCCAGCACCTAACCCTAATATGCAATTGCTTATAAAACAACTTTTTCTGTTAGATTATTCAAAATATTCCTTTTTTTTTCTGAAAAATGAATAACTCAAAATAATTAGGAAGAATGATAGGTCTGTATTTACAGTTTGATCCTTTCAAAAGGCAGTCTTATTATATTATAGCCACAGTATCTAATTTTTAAACTCAGATATTTTATTTACTTATCAGTTCTTATATCGGTTTTGCACGCGTTAAGTGATCAGTTTTGCTTATTAATTTGCTCTAATATCACTAGCAGCAATGGTGATGACGGATTTCAACTTTTTTTCTGAAAAAATAATAAAGTACCTGAGCAAAATTCATCTTATTCATGCAATAGAAATCATTTGCTCTCTCTTAAATATTTATTTGTGACGTTGACGGCAAATTTTTTTTATCAAGATTCAGTTCACATAAACTTGCTTCTGTGAGAATTTGTATAACATAATTTAGTAGTCGAATAAGGAGGCCAAAAAATATAGAAATCATGCAAGGTGGGATCTTATTCCTCTACTATTCTAGAAGAAGAACAAGAAGAAACAGAATAGGAAGAAAGATCTTATATATGTTTCTATAAGCACTGCCTGCTTGAACAATGCAACATGGTTGCTACATTCATCTTAAAATTAATCTAGGACTCATCGTCTCGAAAAATCTCTGCGAACCCTCATAAAACCACTATATATGGATAATTCTCCAAATGGACTACTTTAGAAATACAATCTAATCTCTTACCTTTACGGGTACTTGAATGGCAAAGGATGATAGTTCTATCTCTATCAATTCATGAAGTTGCCTAGATATTTCTAGGAAGGAGTACAACCAGGATCTTGAAGTCAGAATAAGAACATCAAAAGCTCTGGAAGAGAAATAACTCCTGTTTTTGTTTTTTTTTTTGTTTTTTTTTTTTTTTGACAAGTTGGGAGAGAAATAATTCATGCTAATCTATTTCCATCGAAAGATTTCAAAACTGTCCGATCATCCAACTTCTATAACAATGAAATCGAGGAACAAATGTGATTTGATGAATCACAGCATATAAGAAAGCAACCAGCCAGCAGTTTATATTCCATTGTCATATTTAGGAACCAAAAAAAAAAAAATGTCCCAAGCCACCAAGAACCCCATGCATGTTCCATAGTCATCTGCCTTGGTCTGTCATCAAATCACTCTTTTGGTTCCTCAACATCAACAAAATATCAAATCTAACAAGCACATGAAAGAAAACCACAACACCAAATAGAAACACAAAACCATTAAAACATGTTGTAGAACAAAACATATGCAAAAGTTTTTAAACACATCACAACATCCAAAGAACCACAACAGTGTTCACAGAGATTATCCCACTACTCCATAAAAGCCTACCTAGCTCTGGAGCCTTTTCTACAATACCAAGAAACTACTACTAACAACTATACTAATTAAACACCGATAGTGGCATGAAAGCAGCATTGCGAGAATCCACGACCACCATGGCAACATCGTCGTCGCTGGCCTGACCACCATGCACTACCACATGGCCATACTGGTAGATTGGATAATCTGAACTGCCCAAATTCTTGGGATTCAGATGAGGATGCATCATGGTATTTGCTGCCGATGCCGTCGCCGCCGCCACCAGCGGCGGCCGCTTCCTCTTCCTCTTATCGTAAGTGACCCCTCTCGCCTTCGCCTGGGAGTCTTTTACTTCCCTGAGGTAGAGCCTCACCGCCCTGGCGCCGAAGGGGTTGGCCTCCCGGTGGCCGCCATTCTCCTCGAAGGCGGCGCGGAGGCGGCCGACGAGAGCGTCGAGGCTGCCCCAGGCCTGGCGGAGCGGGCAGGGGCAAGGGCCGGGGGGGCAGGGGTGGCCGAAGAAGGGGCAGCCGGCGGTGTGGACCTTGGTCTTGCCGAACTGGTCCAGGTAGCGCAGGAACTCGAGTACGTGAGCGCCGCTGCACCGCGAGAGCGCCAGCGGCGGGCGGTGGTTCCTGAGGTACTGCCCGAACGTGTTCCAGTCTCGCCGCTTCTGCGACTCGTAGCGGCTCGGCCGCCCTTCGCCGGCGCCGGCATTGCTCGAGCTGTCGGAATTGGAGACGGAGGTGGCGGCCGACATTCTTGCAGTGTTTTTTTTTTTTTTTTTTTTTGCAAGTACTTCTGGGGGTATTTTAAAGTTAGAGTTTCAGGGGGAAACGGAAAGGAAGGATCGGAATGGTGTCGTGGATGCAATTTTTTTTTCCAAGTACTTCCTGGGGTATTATAAAGTTAGAGTTTTAGGGGGAAACGGAAAGGAAGGATCGGCATAGTGTCGTGGGTGCAATAGGAGTGAGTGTTTGGGATGGAACGAAGATTAAATGATGGAGGGCTTGTAGAAAACAAAGGTTTTGGTGGAAATGGAAGATGGGTATGGTTCAAGAAGAAGAAGAAGGACAAGAAGGGGATTTTTGGAGATGAGAGGAAGTGAGATGTGGGTCAAGAAGAAGGGAAGATGGGTGCGGTTGAACCAGAAGAACAAGAAGAAGAAGGGGGCTTTTGGAGATGAGAGGAAGTGAGAGATAAGAAAGCTTTTGGTGGAAAGGAAAGATGGGTGTAGGTCAAGAAGAGAAAGAAGGAGAGAGAGAGCGGGGCGGCGGCGCTTGACTGGAGATGAGAAGAAGAGATGGGGTTGTCTACAATGGAGAGATATGGTACTTATGGTGATAGAGGGAGAACTACGCAGTGACTCTCTATCGCTACGTACTGAATAAGTATGCATCAATATAGCATATGCTATGAAAATTGTATGTAAATTTCGTCCATAATTTAGTAATTGTACGTCCAAGCCCGTAGACTTAGAGAGCGACTGGTCAAAAGATAAGTAAACGCAGAAAACAAGCCAGGAAGACGTATGTGGACAGGAAAACGGGACCCACGACGTAGGCAACCGTGTCGTTTCCGCCGGATGTGCCATCCGACGGTCACGTACTTAAACGGATACGAGATCTCCCGTGGTACCCAAAAAAATATCATACGATACTATGTGCGTATTGAAACATCTATTTTTTATTTGAAACTGAACACAGATCAAATTTAATCGGATTAAAAAAAAAAATTTATTAAATTAAATTTAATTAAATTAAAAAAATTCAATCTACTATCGATTATTTATCATGTATAAATCATTTGAACTCGAAATAAGTGATTTGTAGTAGGTTTAAATAGATTGTATCGGTTTGGATTTTAATATTGATTCAATATTGATTTAAGTCTAATATGATCTATTTAAATTAATTAATTAATTTATTTATTAATTTAATATAAAAAAATCTAAACTTTTAGAATGAAGTCTAAATGAAGTATTGAAGTTTAAATTACACCGTCCCAAAATGAAAGTGAGTTTATGAAATACTAAATTGATTGGATTTGATTTCATACAGATTAAAAGTATAGAAATCGAATCCAACCATAAATAATCGATTTTTTATAAATTATCTCAACCGATTCCATCTGGTTAATTATATTTTTTGGCTGACTAAAACTGATAGTTATTGGGATGAATTGGATGGGTTTCTTCAGATTTGGTTATTTGCCCAACCCTATTTCTTGCTCAAAATAAAATTTCATCAACTTAATTTGTATCTCCAAAGGCATTGGGCTATGCAAGCAATGAAGATAGATCATTGCTATTCCACTTCCATGATTGTAAACCAAATCGTGCTTTAGAGTAATGGCTGCTAGAACATTATAATATTTTTCAAGGGCTCAGATAATGTTTGGAAAATGTATAAAATAATATAGTTATTGTTCTACTGTAAAATGGTTACCATATGGCGAAAGTAATAGTTGTTTTTGGATTTTTACATTATGTAAAACCTTTTTTTCCTCGATGAACATTTACAAACAGCCATAAGTCCCAGTCAAGGACAAATAATAGTAAATGAAACTTAATTTTATTCAAACAACTCAAGAATTTGTTGTTACAATCAACTATATCTCATGCACTAGTTTATTTTTGGTTTTTGCTTTTGGATAAGTTTTTTTTTTTTGGTAATAACGATAAGGTTTATTGTTAGTATATTATATATCATGACTTTGAATTTTCAAGACCAAGTTATGATTGGGTTTTCTAATGTTCCTGCCTCATTGTGAGTTGTGACTAACTTTTAAAAGCAAAAATAAATTAACTCTAGCGCGCATCTGGCACGCACAATGTATCTGAGAGGATCAAATATGGGATCCTTATACATTTTTAGATTGTTTCCTTCATAAATCATGATTGGTGGAACTTATGGAAAGAAATGCAAAAGTCTCAAAGTTCGACTTAGACATCTAAACGCTAAGACTTTCCCGTTACAGTAGTGGAGATAATAATGACCTATAGATAGCGAAAGCTGATGGTTCGCAAATAGAGCATATAGCTAGGAATTTGCAGGGAAGACCTTTTAGTTAGAGTAGAACGTTGATGGTGATAACTGATATTGCATTCATATTAATTCCTCATTGAAAGTATAATTGGTTAAAAACATGTCTTAACAATTTTGTTCTTGTGAGCTTGTTCTGTATGGATTCCATGTTCTTGCAAGATTGTTCATGTAAGGTCAAGTAATAATGAAAGGGTCCAGTCACCATGGTTTTCTTTCTTTCAATGATTAGCTTCTTAAACATACACTTTTGACAAATTAAATCACAAGATTGATAACATAAAAAGGATTAACTGCAATAAAGAAAACTTTGCAAGAAGAAAAATAATTGGGTTCATATATGTTTTTCAAAATGATTCATTTTGTCTTTTGATATAAGTGGAATATTTCTTCACCATGGGACACAAATATCCTTAGCCCTTATTGTGCTAGCATAAGTGCCCCTTTTATGCTTGCATTACTTTTTTCTTTAAGATAACAGAAAAGGATTTCTGTCCCACACCCTTGCTATGCTTGTACAATTACATGCATATATTACCCAAAATTTTAAAGAATCAACTGCCAAAACTTAGGGAATGGTGACTGTCAAATTTAAACTGAGTCATTTTACAAGAAAAGTTGCACAAGTTTTAAACATCATTTACACATATCCTGAATATAAGTTGTACATAATTTTCAATTGCTAAACCAAGTAAATAGGTGGGTGTGCTAGCGTAATCAAGACCAAGGGCATAAAATGTGATAATGAAAAATCAAATCATTCATGCAAAAAGCAGGGCATGAGTTTATTTTATTATTTTTTTGGGTGTTGGTGCGTGTCTATAAGTGTTGCAAATATTGGAATCAACTACAACTTTTTTCATGATATGCCTTTGAATAGTATTTTTTGTACTAATATTCAAATCCTAAACAGATTTGGAAGTTAAAAAGCATCGAAGAGGCCTAGATAAAGTAGGCATTAATTCCTTTCATCTTGCAAAGAGAAGGGAAAAAGGAGATAGACTAACATTTTTTTTTGAAGTATAAGAACTAATAGTAAGTTTCAAACCTTCATTTGAAATGTGATATTTTTGTCTAAAAAATTAAAAAAAAAAAATGAAGAATTGTTGACCCTCAAAAAATATGGGTCCTCTTTTTTAAAAAAATTGAATTTACAAGAGGTTGTCTCCCCTCTTGGATTAAGTTTGCTTTAGTTTAACCGCCGTTTTAGTTATGCACAAGACTTTTGCAACTTTTGGATTATAAAAGAGGAGGTTGCCACGCCAGACTAAATTTGACGTTCAATCTCAAATGACATGCTATTGAAGGAACGAAGTAGTGGGAATGAGAGATCATTGCGTTCAAAGTTTTAAAATTTATTCAATTTTTTTACAGGATAAGGGAGAGTTTCTCTGTCATCCCACTAATGCAGTCCCGAACATGACTACTAGTTGAAGAGGAGAAAAAAAAAAAAAAAAGCACCAGGATAAGAGAGATATGAGTGGAAGAACTACTCCATGAGATTATTGTTGATCAAAAAAAATTCAAGTATGCTATCAAGCTAATTAATTTTAGACTGCCTTATTAAGGGTGACATTAAAAAAAGAAAAATGCAGGAAAGAAACTTTTGAAAATGGAAACTTTCTACTTCAGGGAATCTATTGATCCTTGAAATAATGGAATTTGACGAACTCTAGACTCATCAACTGTGTCATTGGCTATTCTGATGAATACTCCTTTTTTTTTTTTTTTTTTTTTGTGGATGAATACTACTTAGAATTGTCCATTTGTGATGTCAATTACGGCATTTACCATTCTTGAATTGAAAGAACCTTGCTTTGGACAAAAAAAAAAAAAAAAAAGGGGGGGAATGAAAAGCTTGCTACATTACGGACATTAGATGATATAACTCCGAAGGCCAAGTGAATGCCACAGCAGATTAGTTTGCCCAGCAAGGAAACGATAACAAGGATTATAGGACATGGCGGGATAGGGAGAGGAAGGGGGGTAAAAGCCTGCGTTCTTCTTCAGAGAAAACAAGATTAACATCATATAGCTAGGTACGTACATGTTAAAGTCATAGCTAGGTACATGATAAAGTCGGTGCACTGAATAGATCCAACAATCCCTGTGAATCATGTCCACGTTGCTGAAGGAACACTCAAGATTCATGAGGACCACTTGAATCCGCTTCATGGCCGGTTAACGTGTCATGCATCTGCAACCATCTTCCATTGGGGCCGGTACCGGCAAGGCAAGCTAGAACCACGTCCCATTTGGGAATTTCTATGAATAACGATAAAGGTGCACCAAAAAAAAAAAAAAAAAAATTGTGACAACGTTCAACAAATAATGCAAGAAATCATATAAATGTCGTAATATCACCGTATCGATATTTTTAACAAACATCGGATACATACCGTTTCAGTGAGCATCGTTAGTTTTTTTGGTGACAGTACTTACAAATATTGATATTTTATTTATGATGATGATTTATTACGATATTATACAAATATCACAAAAATATGTGTTATTATGATATTTTAAAATATTATTATAAAATATAATATCTGTTGATCACAAGTTTATAAAGATGTTTATAAATGTCAACTTAAGAGATTTATGGCAATGTTTAACAAATGTCACTTTTAATAATTTATTACGACACTTATATATGTTGATTTAGATTATTGACATTGATGTATATGAAATAAGTAACGACGATTGTATATGTCACTATAAATATGTATACCAACATGTACAGAAATGTTGATATAAATAATTTATTATGATATTTTTTAATCATCACTTTATAATTTTAGAGTAGATATAATATATTATTTTATTGTACTTATAATAACATTTGTAAACATCATTTTAATTATTTTTAATTAATTATTTTTTTAATTTATATTTATCATTAATCATACAATCTATTTGTAAAATATAGTAATGAATCAAATACTTCATTATTGAATACAAACTACACAGGCAATCAAATTTTACAAAATCAAAATCAATATAATCAAAGACCATTGAGTCAAAACAATCCAAATATTCATTTATGACCCAACTTATAATAAAGTACCACATTGATACAATAGGCTTTGCATTACAAAAGTCAAAACAAAGTACCCACATGTTGATATAATAAAGTTGTGCATTACAAAATCTAATATCTATAGTTTGCTTTATCGCACACTACTGACATAAAGCATCACCATAAATAAATTATTCTAATCAATCTTCATCACCTGTGAAATAGCAAATCAACTTATTAGTTATTTAAATATATATATGAAGTATATTCAACTTGCTCTTCATTTGTATTGTACCAATTGAGAATAAAAATAATAAATTACTTGTTACTCAAAACTAATGAACTCACCTCTAAATGTAGTAAATCTTTAATCAGTAGCAGAATGTGGAGATTGTAGTTGAACACTTGCATAGGCCAAACTACCAGTATTAAGAATCTATAATAGTTTTCAAAATTAATATTATCAATCAACATTCTTTACATATATATTATTATATATACTAACTAAAAAAATTATTCAACATACAAAGGATTCAACATACAAAGGGGTGTGACTATACCTGTCCAATGTGTTCGACACTTGAACCTAATAAAAAATCAGATAGACTAGCATGCATAGATTTCAAAATATTTTGAAACAACAGCGGAAATAAATCTATATTAAACTCTTTAACCCACATGTTATCGATCTAATTTACATCTGTCCGAGCTTTGGATCTAAAACATACATATAATCTGAAAATTAAAAATTAAAATTGAGATCGGATCTTAATACCTTGCGCGGGTTGAATTACACAGCAACGATGTTCATGGATCTGAAGGTTCTTGAGCCGCATACGTATCCGGTCTCTATAGACATCCATCGGGATCAATCTTGAACCTTTCTTCTTGTTGTAGATCTTTTTTCTCCAAGTAGGATCTTAATCTTTTGAACATTTGATCAATTTTTGATCTTGGACCGTAAACTCAATACTTGAATAGCAATCTTTCTCCTCGTTCTTGATGTAAATGCAATCACCTTCTTCAACTTGGGCATGTGAGAAGATGGGATGCCCAACTCTTAGGCATTGGAAAGAGAAGAAGAAGGAGAGATGGCGTGAAGAAGGAGAGAGAGATTTGAAATCTCAAAAATTCAATTAAAATCCTTAGAGACTATCTCATTAAATAGGTCTTTTCTTGATTTCAAATTATTATCCAATCAGGTTAAAAAGGTTAGTTCTTATCTTATAAGGTCATTTGCCTTTTAATTTGATTTTCTTTCCAAAAAAATCAGACCCAATTAAAAAGATCCTTATCACAAATGTCAAGTAGATGTGGTGTCCTTATCTTATAAGGCAAGATGAGGGACGCCACTTGATTTATAAGGTAGGTAGTTGGAGTGCCAACTCTTAACACCCCCTTAGGATTTTAAGTGCTTAAGAGAGGGGGTGTAGCCCCTCTCTCTCTCCTTTTATGCCTAAACAAAAGAAGGGTGGGCCACTCTTTCTTTCATCCACCTACTCCAAGGTATGCGCCCTTGGTCTTTCCCAAAAGGGAGACATGTGCCTACTCTTTCTTTTCAATGAATCCTCGCCATAAAAGAAAAATCAAGGGAGAAGATAAAAAGATTTGTATGCCAACTAATTGGCTTGATCCAATCTTTTTGGGCCCACAAATAGATGTCCAGCTAAATCCAAATCAAAATGGATTTAAATTAAGTTCAAGGCTATGGATTTGATTCAATCTTTATTTAATAAGGAATCAAAGTTTCGAGAAAAATTGGATTTAATCATGTGCTAGCATGATTCTCTTAAACTCAATAGGATTTCACTAAATCCTAATCCAATTAGAACTTCATAAGTTCAATTGGTTAATTCAAGATTAAATCTCTTAATATGTGACCTCATAGATTCTATTCTACCTCATAGTGAGATATATTGTGATTTCCATCACAATATCATCAAAACTTCTTTCGATGGATTGGAACAATTCCAACTCTATCTTTAAGGATCATTGATTATCAAGACAATGCCCGATGAGTCCCACAATCCACCAGTGATACCTAACAGTATGTACTGACAATCCAGTAGAATGAAAGTTTAAATCTCTAGATATAGTTATCATGTGATTTAATCATTCTATCGTGAGTCTTGACTTGACGGAGATCATAAAAAACTCATCAGACCTCATCGTCAGTCATATGCTAGATTGGCTCAATTCGAGTTTACTTATGAATTTCGTAAAAATTCTTTTCCAGTATTCACACTTGCTTTGGCCAAAGATTTTCTGAACTCAATCTCATAAACAGTATAAGATTTCTCTTTTTTTATCAAGGTCGATAGATTCTTTTTAGGTGCATCCTACTTCTAATAGCGAATTTGAACCTACTATAGCTAACATACACATCATGAAAAACTCATAAATCGAGTTTACTTGTGAATTTTGTAAAAACTCTTTTTCAGTATTCACACTTACTTTGGTCAAAGACTTTCTGAACTCAGTCTCATAAATCGTATAGGATTTTTTCTTTTTTATCAAGGTCGATAGATTCTTTTTAGGTGCATCCTACTTCTAACAGCAAATTTGAACCTACTATAGCTAACATACACAGTAAGATCCCAAATGGCTAGAGATCAAGAGAATATGTAGTCAAAATAGCCTTGCTATGAATAGTCGATGATATCACAGGTCAAATGATCGCTCATATTATTACAGCATCGAGACAATCAAAGATGAGTGAGTAGATATCCAAGTAGTTTTTTGTATTGGTCACGCTCAGTGCAAGTTATTTTCTAATAACCACCTGCACTCTCACCTCAGTGTCCCTACACTGCAGATCTGAGACTAATTTGCCCAAAAGAGAGGTGATCCATGCATCGATCTTTAAATGGATTGATCACTGTCCTCCGTGATGATCATTTGATCGAAAGTATTTAAAAACTAATCACTAATTAATATATGTTTCAAATCTCAATACTTTGAGAATATACAAAAATCATCATTATTAATTTCTAGGATAAATCATGGACACATAAATATGATTGAAAATAAAAATATCTTTTATTAATAATAAAAGTGTTACAAGTATAAAGTTAAATCTTGAAATTACATAATGTGTTAGCTAACAATTGGCTTCTAGGGCACCTGTCTAACAAACTTTCACTTGACCTAAAGCCAATTGGCCATATACCTAAGATTCATCTTCTCAAGATGAGCTTCGGTCTTCTACTGACTGAGAGGTTTGGTCAGCCTGCCATATTTTACATGAAGTCAACTTTTTACATCTTGATGAACTTCTTCTTGAGGTATTCGTGTATGACATAGAATCGCTGCTCTATGTACTTGACTTTTAATGAGATCTGGTCTCCTTAGCAAGAGCTATGGCATCATTGTTGTTGCAATACAATACAATCGTAACTGATGGCAACATATCTAGCTCCGCAATGAACTTTTTGAACCAGAAAGCTTCTTTAGCAGCTTTAGAGGCGGCGATGTACTCGACTTTCATGATCAAATCTGTAATGACCGGCTACTTGGAACTCTTCCAACTAACTGATCCTCCATTACACAAAAAAATATATCACGATGTAGATTTTTTATCATTGACATCAGTCATGAAGTCTGAATCGATGTATCCCTCTACTTTCAGCTCTGATACTCCACCAAAGATCAAGAATAAATCCATAGTTCTTCTCAAGTACTTAAGGATAGTTTTCATAGCAATCCAGTGTTCTTCAACCGAATTTGCTTGATATCTGCTTATGACACTCACGACAATGGCTATATCAGGTCATGTACATAACATGACATATATGAGACTCTCTATTGCCAAAGTATAAGGGATCTTGCTCATGTGCTGAACCTCCTCAGGTGTGTCAGGGCACATCTTCTTGGAGAGATGAATGGCATGTCTAAGGGGCAAGAGTCTCCTCTTAGAGTTTTTCATATTGAACCTCTTCAACACCTCCTCTATGTACATTCGCTATGAGAGTCCTATCATTCTCTTAGATCTATCCCTATAGACCTTTATACCAAGAATGTAGGAAGCTTCTCCTAGGTATTTCATGGCGAATTCTTTTGACAACTATACTTTGATCGATGTCAGCATAAAAATATCATTTCCAATCATGAGGATGTCATCTACGTACAATATAAAAAATGTGATAGCACTCCCACTGATCTTTTTATACTCACATGGCTTTTCTTCATTTTTGATGAAATCAAATATTTTGATCACATCATTAAAATGAGTGTTCCAACTCCGAGATGCATGTTTGAGTCCATATATAGATCTTTATAGCTTGCAGATCTTGTGATCATATCACTAGATGTAAAATCGAAAGATTACTATATATAGATATCTTCCCCAAGATATCTATTTAGGAGGGTAGTTTTCACATCTATCTGTCAAATTTCATAATCATAAAAAAGCTGCAATCACAAGCAGAGTTTGAATAGATTTTAGCATGGCCACGAATGAAAAGATTTTCTGATCGCATTGACTTTAACCTTTTGTAATTAGTCTTGCCTTATAGGTCTCTACCTTACCATCTGATCCAATTTTTTTTTTTTATAAATCTATTTACACTCAATAGGTACAATATGTTTAAGTGAATCTACTAAGGACCAAATCTGATTGAAATATATGGAGTCAATCTCTGACTTTATTGCTTCTATTCATTTCTCAAAGTCAATATCTAATATTGCCTCATCGTAGGTCTTAAGATCATTCCTAATGTCTCTAATATTGCCTTATCGTAGGTCTTGGAATCATTTCTAATATCCCTATCTCTCACAAGGAATACTTTCTCTAGATCTTCTGTAAGAATATCCAAGTATCTTTTAAGAGGATGGGAGATCCTACTTGATCTATGAGGTGGAGAAGGTACCACATCTACTGACTTACTATTGGGTTCAGGTTCTTAGACTCGATGCTCTTTAGAGACCTTCTCTTCGAGCTCAATCCTCCTACCACTATCTCCATCTTAGATAAATTTTTTTTCTAAGAAGATGGCATGACGGCTCACAATCACATTGCGATCCTCAGGAAGATAGAAATAGTATCCCATGATTTTCTTAGGATATCCTATAAAGCAAGCCCTAAAAGATCTAGCCTTAAACTTGTCCGTCTGCGGTCGCTTGACATGGACCAGACATCCCTAAATATTGAGGTACCCAAGAGTCAACTTCTTACCATGCCATAACTCGTATGGAGTGGTAGAAACGGATTTAGAGGAAACCTGATTCAAAAGATGAATTGTAGAAAGTAGTGCATGTCCCTAGAGAAAGATAGGAAGGACTGTGAAGCTCATTATAGATTGGACCATATCTAATAGGGTCCGATTCTTCCTTTTAAATATCTCATTGAGCTGAGACATCTCTGGAGGTATCTACTATGAGACTATGCTGTTATTCTTGAGATAGATCCAAAATTTTTCACTATGATATTTTCTTTCTTAATCTGATCGAAGAACCTTTATGGATTTCTCGGTCTACTTTTCTACTTCATGTCTGAACTCTATAAACTTTTCAAAGACTTCAGACTTATGATGCATCAAATATACAAAATCATACAGTGAATAATCATCGATAAAAATTATGAAGTAGACATAGCCACTCCTGGCTTGTATATCGAATGGATCGCACATGTCAGTGTATACCATGGTTAATATCTCAGAGGTCTTTTTTTTTATCCCACAAAAGGTAGCTTAGCTATTTTTTCTGAAAGACAGGACTCACAAATCAGATAAGACTCGAAAGTCAATGGCTCGAGAAGTCCATCTTTCTCCAGTTTATTGAGTCTGTTCCCTCCTGTATAGCTTAGCCTAAGGTGCCATAGATATTTTTGGCTAATCCTATCTCCAAGTCTCTTAGATCCTACGATATTCACAGTTTGCTTGTCAATGTTAACACTCACATCCATATATAAATGATAAAGACCATCAATCAATAAAACACGTGCAACAACTTTATTTTTAAAATAAATTGCATACATATCTTTATTAAAATAAAAATTATAATTATCTTGTGCCAGCATAGATATGAAAATTAAATTCCTACTGGCTACAGGTACATAATAGCAGTCTTTTAAAATTGAACTAATTTCTAATGGTAATTACAGAGGATAGGTCCCGACAGTCATAGTAGCAACCTTTGCTCCATTATTTATTCGGAGAGTGATCTTACCTTTTCTCAGCCTTTAATTTCTTCAAGATCCTGTATAGAAGTGCATAAATGAGCACCTAAACCAGAATCTAAAATTCAACTAGAAGAAAAAAAAATCGTTAAATTAATTTTAATTATGAGCAAGTCAAATATACCTTCAGAAGGTCTATTCTTCTTCCTGTTCTTCACAGTCGTCAGGTATGTCGGACAGTTCCTACTCCAATAGCCTTCGACATTGCAATGAAAATACTTTTCTTTGTCATTAGCCTTATTCGGAACCTACTTTTTGGGCTTGACCTCATTCTTTTGCTTCTTCACAGGCTTCTTCTTTTTCTTAAAAGAAGACTTTCTCTTAGAGGAAGCTCACTCCACAGTCAGAACTGTATCTCTTGAACTTTTCAAGGTGCCCTCAGCTGGTACCAATATGTTCAGTAATTCGAACAAAGTGCTATCAATCTTATTCATATGGTATTTCATAATGAACTATCCATACGAATCAGAAAGAGACTAAAGGATCAAATCTACTTGCAATTCTTTGTCCATGTTCATCCTGAGCTTCTGAAACTCTTCGATGTCCTTGATTATTGTTAGACAATGATTATTGACGGATTGCCCATCACGTATTTTTACTCTGAATAATCTTCAAGAGATCTCAAAGTGAGCTATGCGACTCTGCTCACCATACAACTCTTGCAGATAAGTCAGCATCTTCTTGACAGTCCTCATGTCTTCATGCTATTACTGAAGATCAATGGACATGGATACTAGAATATAACACTTCATTTTATTATTCTAATCCACCCACTTTTCAAGTGTGGCTCGTTGATCAGGAGATGGACGAGCTAGTAACACAGATGCATCTTGATCTAGGATATGGGTTAGTTTTTTGGAACTGAAAATGATTCTCAAATTTTAGAGTCAATTTTTGTAGTTCATTTCGGTCAACCTGTTTGTGTCAAAAATATGAGCTAAAAGATTGAAACTCGACATGATTATCTACAGAGAGAATAATTTTTAGTTAGATATTTGTACTTATTATATATTTGTTCTAAGAACTTTAAAAAATAAACAAGGCTCTCACTATTTTCTCAAATCTTCCACACTCCTCGAATAGAGAAATAAAAATCTATATGCGATCGATTTCTAATTGGTACTGCGGTTTCACTGATCCACACGCACCTCACCTAACAGTTATTGATGAGCATAGATGAATGAGTAGACAACACATTTTTCATTGCTTCACTACGCAAGATCAGCGAGTTTGGTCTCTAAATTTTGTGGCCTCACCTAACAATTATTAGCACATTTCTTAGTTAAGTCAGATCCACCATTCACCAGCGGATGTAAAGCCGTCATTGAGATGCTCACCTAATAGTTATTGGATCCAACCCCATCTCTACCTCGAGATATTAAATGTTAATAGAATGGTTGTACCTTTTCGATGCAACCGAACTATTATAAACAGTCGAGAACGATCAACGTCAGGAAGGCACCTGCATCTCTACAATGATGGAAGACCTTTAGACTTAATATTTAGTGAAGAGATTTATATTTAAGTCTCTTTTAAATCAGCAGATATGATATTCGATTGATCAAGTTCAGGTCAGCACATCTATATGTCTGACCATCCTAATCGGTATGGATGAACTCGACTCAACAAGTAACCTAGTATAAAACTAAATCTTCCAAAACAGTCAAATAAGTTAAGATGAGTGGGGGTCCCTCCGTTGCTTTTCTTAGATACTAATGAATTGGTTAGATCAAACAACGAAACCAATTAAATAACTACTATCTAGATACTTGCCTTAGACTTCAAATTGATCGATTAGAATCGATCAGGTTAACCTATTAAAACAGGTCCTAACTACGGAGTCAAATTAGATCTTAAGTTAATCAACTTACATCAAAATATGAATTGATGCGACCAACTATAACTAAAACCGACTTTGAGCCCCTTTGACCTAATCCTAACCAACAATTGATTAGGTTCAATCAATTGCTCAAAATTGATAATGAATTTTAGTCTGATCTAATTAATTGATCCTAATTATAGTTAGATTACTAAATTTAATTTGTTCAACCCATACCCACATATAATAATATAATTTTTAGATTCTAAAAATATTTTTTTTAGATTATGTTTCATTACATGCATTAGTGACTTATGATCTTGAAATAGTTTCAGATCTAAACCTAATATCATATATCATATATATGAAGTTTTAAATCTAAACTATAAATATATATCACATATATATTAATTTTTAAATCTAAAACTAAATTTACACATATCAAATATATGTATAATCAGATCTAAAATAATAATTAAAATACTTTAAAAATATTTTTCAAAAAATCGGTTCGCATCAAACTAGGACAATCTTTTCAATATAAGGGATAAACCCTATATCAGAATAACTTTATATCAGTTCAATGCGAACTTTTAATCATTCTAATTTTAAATCTAATATAAATAAAGATATATTACATATATCTATTTTCAGATCTAAAAGATTCATCTAAATATTTCAAAAATAATTTTTAAAATTGATCAATCTTATGCTAGGATAATCTTTTCAATATAGGAGTTTAATCCTATATCAGGACAACCTTATACCAGTACAAGATTAATTTTAAACCATTCAAACTTTTAGATCTAATCCAAAAATTAGATAGTATATGTCTTAAAAATCAGTGGCTCTAATACCATTGCTAGAAAATCAAATAGACTGGCATGCATAGATTTTAAAATATTTTAAAATAGTAGCAAAAATAGATCTAGATTAAACCCTTTAACCCCACATGCTATAGATCTAATCTACATCAATCCGAGCTCTGGATCTAAGATATGCATATAATCTAAAAATTAAAAATTAAAATTGAGATCAGATCTCAATACCTTGCACGAGTTGAATTACACCGTAATTGATGATCTTGGATTTGAAGGTTCTTGAGCCGCACACGTGTCCGACCTCCGCAGATATCCATTGAGATCAACATTGAATCTTTCTTTTCATTGTAGATCCTTCTTCTCCAAGTAGGATCTCAATCTTTTGAACCTTTAATCAACCTTTGATCTTTGACTGCGAACTCAATACTTGAACAGCAGCCTTTCTCCTCATTCTTGATGTAGAAGCAATCACCCTCTTTAATTTGGACATGTGAGAAAATGGGATGCCCAACTCTTGGGTGTTGGAAAGAGAGAAAGAAGGAGAGATGACGTGGAGAAGGAGAGAAGGATTTGAAATCTCAAAAATTCAATTACCTAAAATCCTAGGGGACTATCTCTTTAAATAGATCTTTTTTTGATTCCAAATCATTATCCAATCAGGTTAAAAAGATTAGTTCTTATCTCATAAGGTCACTTACCTTTCAATTTGATTTTTTTTCAAAAAAATCAGACCTAATTGGAAAGGTCCTTGCCTCAAATGTCAAGTGGATGTGGCATCCTTATCTTATAAGATAAGATGAGGGACGCCCCTTGATTTATAAGGCATGTAGTTGGGGTGCCAACTCTTGGCACCCCCTTAGGATTTTAAATGCTCAAGAGAGGGGGCGTGGCCCCTCTCTTTCTCTCCTTTCACACCTAAACAAAAGAGGGGTAGGCCCCTCTTTCTTTCATCTACCCACTCCAAGGTATGTGCCCTTGGTCTTTCCGAAAAGGGAGGCATGCACCTCCTCTTTCTTTCCAATTAATCCTCGCCACAAAAGAAAAATCAAGAGAGAAGATAAGAAGATTTGTTGGCCAACTAATTGGCTCGATCTAATCCTTTTGGGTCTACAAATAGGTGCCTAGCTAATTTTAAATCAAAATAGATTTAGATTAGGTTCAAAGCTCTGGTTTTGATCGAATCCTTATCTAATAAGGAATCGAAGTCCAGATAAGAATTGAGTTTAAGCATGTGCTAGAATAGTTCTCTTAAATCTAATAAGATTTCAGTGAATCCTAACCGAATTAGAATTTCATAAGTTCAATTGGTTAATTCAAGATTAAATCTCTTAATGTGTGATCCCATAGGTTCCATTCTATTTGACAGTGAGATATATTGTGATATCCATTACAATATCATCGAAACTTCTTTCGATGGATTGAAATAATTTTAATTCTACTTTTTGAGGATCATCGATCATCAAGATGATGCCTGATGAGTCTCACAATCTACCAGTGATACCTAGCAGTATGTAGTAAAAATTTAGTAGAATGAAAGTTTGAACCCTTAGGTACAGTTATCATGTGATTCAATCTTTCTATCATGAGTTCTGACTTGACGGAGGTCATGAAAAACTCGTCAGACCCCATTGTCAGTCATATACTAGATTGGCTCGATTCAAATTCACTTGTGAATTCCATAAATTTTTTTTTTTTAGTATTCACACTTACTTTGATCAAAGATTTTCTGAACTCAGTCTGACAAATCACATAAGATTTTTTTTTATCAAGATCGATAGATTCTTTCTAGGTACATCTTACTCCTAACAGCAAATCTCAACTTACTATAGCTAACATACACAATAAGATCTCGAATGGTTAGGGACTAAGAGAACGTGCAGTCAAACTCAATAGCCTCGCTGTGAATAGCTGATGACATTGCAGGTCAAAAGACCACTCATACTACTGCAGCATCAAGTCAACCACTGATGAGTAAGTAGACATCCGAGTGGTTTGTCATGTTGGTCACGCTCAGTGCAAGTTGTCTTGGTTGTATCCATTTGGATTCATAATAGCCACCGTTGGATATCACAATCTCATAATGAATTATGAATTTTGATTCTCCTTCCAAGAAATAACTACTTAAATATTTCAGAGACTCCAATTTTCCTAAGAATGACCTAAAATGAAGTCATTCAAAAAATTATTTTTGGCAAATAGAATCCAACTTCAGTCTCAATTAAGAATCCTATCTTTCACCTAATTTCAATATAACGCTCGAGCAGAACCAAAGAAGTATGATTATAAACTTACAATATTTATAAATGACAATCTTAGACAGATGAAAATATTCTGTAGAGGCAAATGGGGATTCATCAAAGACTCATACATATCTATTTCATCAACATCATCAACATAATGCTATTAACAGTTTATAGATTCTATGTTGCGGAAGCAAATGGCATAGGCACTACAATCATAGTTGATCAAATCTGGCAATGCTATCACCACTAATGACTCCAACTTGACTCAATAAAAACATTTTTAGCATTGGCATGAATTGCTCTATTCTAGCTTAGTGTCAAAAGAATTCTCATCTTCTGAAGTAGCATGCTTTAGATCCTTGTTTTTTTTCTCATGCTTCTGAAGATTGGAGCTCCAATATTGCCAATTCCATGTATTTCTTCATGAACCTGACTCATCAAAAATTTTTCTGTAGCCACCCAACTGATATTTGTAGGAAGAAACATACAAATATTGCGGATATTTTTTCTATTCCATTGAAATGTTCTAGGGTAATGAATGAAGAATCGATAGAAACCTTTGCAAAATCATAAAATTTCATGCATTAAGCACTAAGTGTAGTAAACTAAATATGCATTTAATGATTGAACTTTGCAATCAGTGATGACTGATGATCTAGTCATGAACTTTGTTTTTGATAAAAAGGGAAGCAGTAGGGAACTGCTACCTAACTTTTATTAGAAGAAAAGATTACAAGAATGTACAAGATGAATAAGAAAACTAAAGGCAAAAAAAAGAGAAAAATGGCAAAGAGGAGAGCATGCAAGAAGATAAGGTGTCCTACTCTCAGTTACAGATTTACGCACATCCCAGCTTTAGTTCAAGTAGAGCACCTAGCACAAGAACTCTTACGACAAAAGCCAACTCTAATATCCACTTTCAACACACATCTTTAGTTTGTAGAGGTCATCTTCATGGTACCGAGGTTATCCATTAGAAGAAAAATACATCAAAGAAAAGAGTCTAGTCCAAACAAGAGCATGAGCGATGATCATTTTTCTTTTGAAGATGAGCTCTTAGGAGGGGAAATCTCCTAGTTTCGAGGGCATAGATAGTATTTCCTCTTAATCTAAGGGGAATCTGACTAGCTTCGAGGGTATCTCAATGGCCACTATGATGGTTTCCTCACCTACTCAAGAAGTCATGGTTTTCTCTTCTTCCCTAGAGGGAAAATCACTTGAGACTGAAGGAAAAGATAAGATTTCCTCATTGGTGGGAAATTGATTGGTTTTGATGGATTTTCAGCACGATCAAGGAGGACTTCTTCAACTGATCTTTGAACCAAAGACCAAAGAGAGTCCTCTTGTTTGAACCCCAAAAGGTCCCGACTTTGTGGGCATCACAGGTGAGGGATTCTCCTCCTCCAGATGCTGGGCATTCGACTGGGCCTACTCGATCATGGTCCTAGATTGTGCAAGGCCCTAGACACTTCAAATCGCAATCTTCAAGGGCTACGAAGGAAGAAGTGGCATTACTAGAGAAGAAATTTATAGAGGTGGTTGTGTTTTTACAAAAGATATCCAAAACTCATTGGAACGGTGGCAGCATGCTCTGGTGAGTAAGTTCTTAGGACGTGGGTTTCCACTGGAGTTTGTACAAAGAAAGATGAAGAACCACTGGAATTTTATTGAAGATATTCAAGTATCTCTTCTCCCTGATGGTCTTTTCTTGTTTGTTTGTCCTACTAAAGAAGTTAAGAACAGAATCTTGGAACATGGCCCCTAGTCCTAAGCTGGTCAAATCTTTGCTTTGGAACCCTAGCATTTGGGTTTTGGCCATCTTGAAATGCGCTTACCAAGGCAAGGATCTGAGGTCGATTACCGGATCTCCTGCTTGAGTTATGGGAGGCTGAGAAAATCACTAGAATTATTGCTTAAGTGGGCCTTCCATTGCATTTAGACACTTGGAACTTGAATTCAACCTTGATGGGTTATGCTTATGTGTGTGTTTTGATTGATCTCACCAAGCCTGTCGGTCATGGAGCAAGGATTAAGGTTCATGATACATGTCTCTGGCAGCAGTTCATATATGAAGAGTTACCAGAGATATATTATGGGTGTGGGTGTATTGGAAAGACCTTGGAATCCTGTGGCTGCCTGAACACTACTAGACCTCAAGCCATCTTATTGTTTGGTCCCTAGATCCATGCAGTTAGGATACTGGTCCCCTTTATGGTTGGCCAACAACCTTCTAAACCTGCTCTACTTGATGGACAGCTTGATCATGGTTGGACTCAACCCAAGAAACCTGTCAAAAACTCCCCCCCAAAGGATGTAGTGGCTATAAATGTTGATAAGGCCCCCATTAATTTAGTATTTTCTTTCTTGATGAATTTGAATTCTGAGGAGACCACGAAACCTCAATCCATGAAGATCACTAAATCTTTAGTATTTGCTGCTCAACCTTTAGGATCTGATCTGATTATTGGCAAGAGAAAGTGCTCTCCTCCTAAGAATTAGAAAAAATCTGGACCAAATAAGGATCATGATTCACTACCTAAATCTAAATTGATTATTGATTCACAGGATGATGGGCATGAATCGCCTACCTGATTTACTCAACAAGAATCTATGCCAAAACAATGGGGGTTGGTGGTTAAAGTTTGGAGACAAGTGGGATCACATCATGTAGAAGAGCATAAGGATAACGTGCTTGAACCTTCACATCAATTGACCTCATAGTCGGAAAAGATTGCAGATCTTAAACATGGGGATGTTGTCCGTAGGTTAAAGTCTATTTTAGAAGGTCAATCTACCACTTTTCAATCTATGGAGGATAAGGAGATAGCTAGTGCTTTGAAGGATCTCTTAGGTTTTTTTAGTGTATTTTAATTAATCTAATTGATTAAAATAAAACTTCACATGATATTTGATTAATCTCATTAATCAAGTAGGGTTGGTAAAGATGATATTAGATCTAATCTAATCATCTTACACAATAGAATAAATGAATTTAAACTATCCAACCCATTATGTGCAAGAACAAATCCAATATCAATATAAAATATCTCGATCTACATACGAGAAAAAGAATAGCATAATAAGAAAAATAATTTTTCTATTATACCTTTGCATGGGTAGATGATCTCCGTAAGTGATGATCGTGAATTTGTTTCTTTCCTCATAGCTATGCAAGTATCTGGTCTCTACGAGTATCCACACAAAGTAGAAGACTGATTAGCAACCAACTGGCTCTCCAGGATGTTGGCTCCCTTGCAAAACCTCTGTTTGATGGAAGATCTTTCTCAATTTCTTGAGAAGATCAGCAGGACTAGAGCTTCTTCAATACCTCTTTACTGAAATCTGATTTTTAGCAAATAAGAGAGAAGATGGAGATGCTCAAGCATGGAGGAGAGGGAGAGGAATAGCTGGGGCGGCAACCTAGGGGCTTGGGAGAGGAATCTTAGGCATGGAAACTCTTTCTAACCCTTGATGCTATAGCCACTTATTTATAAAAGCAAAACCCTAAGTGGTGCCCCAAGCAAACAAGAAAAATTATCTTTCTGCAAGAGCCATTGATGGCTAGGATTCTCAGAGAGAGAACCCCAAGTGTGCCGCCCCCTCTTAATGAACCAAAAGCATTCTTTTTTAGGGTTGGGCGGCTAGGGTTTCTTAAACCCTAGTGTTGGCACTCCAACTTGCCCCTTTTGACCTCTTGTTATAGCACCTAGGGTTTCATTCAAGAAACCCTCGGGCATGGGTCCTGATGACTAGTCTAAAATCAAGTCAAAATTGATTATATGATGCACCTAAACTCTTTTAGTTGCATATGATCTTGATCTAAATTTTATTGAATCTAAATCTCTATTTGATTCAATTTGAATTCAGCCATAATTAATTTGATCTAATCAAATTTAAAATATGCAATATTTGCACATTAGTTCTCCTTGAATTTTGCTAACCTTTAGTAGTTAAGTTCTTACAATTTGTAACAATTACAAATTAATCTAATCCTCGATCACATTGATAATTTGGATTATAACCATCTGATCAGTCTCAAACTTCTAATGTGTGTGATCCCATAGGTTCTATTTTATCTAGTGGTGAGTCATATTATGATCTTCATCACAGTATCATTGAAACTTCTTTTAATGGATTAAAATATTTTTAATTTTTTTCATCAAAAAATTATTTGATTATCTATCTGGTTTTCTATGGATCCCACAATCCATCAATGTTACTTAGCAGCATATGGTGGTAGGCCAGTAGAATGGAATGAAATGAACTTCTAGGTATAGTTACCATATGATATAGTCTTTCTATCAGGGTTCCGACTAAATGGAGGTTATGGATAACTCGTCAAACTATAACATCTGTCATATATAAAATTTACTTGACTTAAGTTCCTGATGTGAAGTATGTAAAAACTCTTTTTCACTATTCACTCTATCCTGATCAAGATTTTTTGAACTCAATCTTATAAATTACATAGGACCATCTTTCTTGTCTACTAAGGATGATAAATTTTATCTTGATACATACCTATTCCTACATTGAATCTACTATAGCCAACATACAGCATAGGGATCTATATGGATAGGGACTGAATTTATGTACAGTTAAACTATAGCAGTCTCATTATGAATAGCAAAGACATATCAGGTTTAAGGACTAGTCACACTACTGTAGCATTGAGTAAATCATTGACTAGTGGATAGCCATCCAAATAACTTCTGATAATGATCACGCTCGGTATCTTTATTCTCTAATAAATATCGATACTTTCACTCCAGTGTCTCTACACTATAGATTCGAGACTCATCTATCCTAAAAAAAATGACTTGTGCATAGATCAGAGTATCGATCAGATCAATCACCATCTCCATGATTATTCTTTGATTAGGAGTATTTAAGAATTAATCGTTAATGACACATGCATTAAATTTTTAATACTTAAAAATATGTGACATCATTTTATTAATTCTTTAGACGATTCATGAACACAAAAATATAACATGAATGAAAAAATAATCTAATTTTATTAATTTTAAAAATATAATTACAAAACATATGTCCCTAAAATATTTACAAGTATCAACCTAATTGACTTCTAGGACATACATCTAACATGTTCAACCTTCATCTCATTTTTAATCTTCCTCTGAGTCACTTGACTTGACTCATCATCAATCCTAGTTGTTTTCATGAAAATGTTATTTTGAAATTGTAGAGGAGCGGCAAAACCTTCCTTTGTAAATTATGTAAAAACTTTAATCCATTATCATGATCCTGATATTGTTTGTTTCTTAAAAACTAGGTTAGATTTATAGCCTTCTCTTTGTATTCAGCGAGTGATCAATCCGCAATGGGATATTTATTGTGTTCCTAGCATTGATCTCTTGGGTGGTATTGCTATTGCTTGGCATAAAAATCTCAAAACTCTTCACCTTTTCCATACTAACTGAAAAATTATCTTTAGGATTATCTCGTTGCCTAATACTAGGATTTTGGTTATAGCTTATGCTAGCACTAATAGTATAGAGCGGTGAATGATCTGATCTCAGGTTCAAACTATATTAACTTTGGAGATTCAATTGTTGTTGGTTGGTGATTTTAAGTATATTTTATCTAGGGAAGACAAATGTAGGGATAAACCTTTTAGGGTTGACAGAGAGATTTGAGAATTTTGATCATTTCTAAATACTATAGATTTATTAGATCTTGACTATCCAGGACCTAAATTTATATGGTGCAATAATAGATTGGATTTAGCCTATGTTTGGGAGTGTATTGATGGGGCATTTACATCTGAAACTTGGATGGATTTGTATTCTGCAACCATAGTGCATTATTTATCTCATTTTGCTTTAGATCATTGTCTCATGCTTCTAAATATTACTAATTAGCAATCTCGGGGCCCTATCCCTTTTGATTTGAGAAATTTTGGATGTCTTATGATGGTTGCTATGATGCCATTCAGCGTGCTTGGTAAGATTTTTTGAATCTTCACCAGATATAGGCTTTCCTTGCTACTTGAAAATATTCGTCATGGTCTTTCTCATTGGAAGCATCGATTGGGTAATATCTTCATTTATGCTTATCACCTGTATGATTAAATTTCTTATCTCCAAATGCAAGAGGCTATGCGCAGGGGGTTTACCTTTACATTTACATCATACCATGCTATCTCTTTTATCTGAATATCAAAAAACCCTACATCGGTAAGAGATCTTGTGGCATCAAAAATCTAGGCTTAATTGGTTACATGAGGGAGATGCAAACACAAGTGTTTTTCATCGCTCTACTATTATGCATCGTAGGTGTAATAAAATCAATGCCATGAAGGACTTCCATAATCAATGACATATTAACTTGCCCAATATTACTAGGATCCTTGTTTCTCATTTTATAGAACGTTGGACAGTTGATTCTGACCTTGGGCATATTGACTTGCAGTTAGTCTCGCTAACAGTTATGCATCTCAAAATGCTAAGTTGATTGAGCCTATCTCTGACAATGAGATCGAATGTGCCTTGTTTGGTATGCATCTTGACAAAGCACCTGATCCTGATGACTTTCCTCCCTTCTTTTTTTTATTGATACTAGTCTATTATAAAAGCTAAGGTCATCCTAGCTGTTTGTTTTTTTTTTTGCTGATGTTTCTATGCTTGAAACCTGGAAACATACATACATTATTCTTATTCCCAAAAAGCCTAATCTTTCTTATCCTACTGATGACTGACTAATTAGCTTATGTAACATTATTTATAAGTTGATTGCTAAAATCTTAGTGAATAAACTCAAAATTAATCTATCATTCTTAGTGTCACTACAAAAAAACTGAGATACACCCATGTGAAAGATACATGGGTAAAGGCCTAAAAAATATGGGGATACAGCTACACCCACATTGGTACACACATTTGGTTAAATATGGGTATGTCCGGCATAGGTGTAGTTTATACTCACGTTGTTTCTTTCCGTGTGTGCATTCTCTTACTTTACCCACGTAACATCCAACAAAGGTAAGAGTGTATATGTGGATATAGACCTAATGTATACCCTCCTTTATTAAATATGGATAACTAAATATACATGAATCAGAATTCATAGGAGTTACCAAAGTGTGAGTATAAATGGACCTCTACTATCAATAATAAAATATAGATATATAATCAACTTTTAGACGTTACTGTCTTATCCAATTTCAAAATATGGATTACCTGTAATAATAAATAAAAATAAAAATGGTGCATTGGTAACTACATCCTATACTACTTAATAATATATGAAGACTAGTAACTTCAAAGAGATAAAATAATTATAAATAAGATAATCTTTACCATTGTATTAAAGAGAACTGAACATACATAGGTGTAGTCTCAAAAAAATTATCCCAACAACCTTTTTAGTTTCATCAAAACTCAAAGAACAAGACCATACACCATTAGATTTTTGAATATGAAAAAAAGTAAATATTAAAACTCAAAATATAGAATAAACAAGTTCTAGCTGATCTCCTGCACTTTATACATAAGTTCTAAGCTCACTTTTGCTGCACCAAAAAGAGAATAAAGTAAACTTGAATTGATGACATCAAAAAGTTAACTTTGCAAAATCTGAGAGTTCATTAACCTATGAAGCCATCAGTAAGATAATCTCCATCTTTCCTTGGCACCATCCATCATATCCCTGACCTGAATCTGTAAAAGAATATATATATATATATATATATATGTATGTATGTATGTATGTATGTATGTATGTATGTATGTACGTACGTACGTATGTGTGTGTATCTATCATTTTAGAGCTTAAGTCACTATTAGAAACTACTGATGTATCAAAAGAATAAAAGGAATGCATTTCTTTATAATTTGATGTATCATCTTCAGATCCTGTTCTCTCAGGATGAGCCCTTCCCTTCAACACTAAGATCAAAAATAAATTATCAGAAACTATAATCATCAGAAATACTAACACACCCATAACTCTATGTTGTAGAATTATGTTAATATTTTATCAGAGTATGGCCACCAGATAGTGCTATAATATCTTTGTCTAACAGAGTCATCCAATAAAACACTTCCCTCAAATGAGATACCCCTACATTACATTGACCCATATAAGTTGTCATAAACTACCAACCATCAGAAATTTAAAGACAAGTATAACTGCATTCTTAGAAAACACCTGTATAGCTAATTGGGAAAAATAGCTTCGCAGTTAAGCCTATGGTTGTTTGATCATCCAAGGACCATCTCATAATTAAACATTCAGTAAAATAAGAGAGAACTTAAGACTATTCAAACATAATGATAAGAGCAGAATACAAAAGGTTTGCTTGGGTTAAGCTAAAAGCAAAATTCAGAATAAGGATGAAAGAATGCCATAGATTTGAAGAAACTTTCCTGTGTTACATCCCTAATAAATTCCACACCAAGTAGTCTTTCCTACTTAATGATATCAATATAATTTTGCATTACATTTTAGTCTTGAATAAACTAACTCTCATAGTATCTTCAACAACGTCTATTTATAAAATTAATTTTGTTATACACTACAATGGTCACCTAATATGAAGGTGCTAGTTGATTGAATATTTTTACAGAATTGCTATTTCAGACATACCTTTCTTTCAGGGACAAAGTCAATGGTCGGACCACCCCTCACTTCAACAGCAACAACTCCAGCAAGCTGGTAATGACACTCGAAATAATTATTTTCAATGCACCAATATAGAGAAAAACCATAACAAACCCACAACTAGCAGGGCTTATCCTGGAAAAATAGTGGACAGCACTGTTAAACTCATTCATCTGTCATGCCTATCAATTACTACTTCCCATGTCAACTATACTTTTTGACATCCTTTCTGACATTGCTAAATGTGAACCACAAATATATCACATTCAATATAAACAGATTAGCGGACATCACAAGCAAAGTGATCAGATGTTCCAATATATTTAATTGAATACTAATAGTATATAGTAAAAGGTTCTAATACTTAAATAATGTGCTTATTTAGAGTTCTTAACTGTCATACAGAAAGATATTTTTATTGCTCCAAGTATTCTGGCACTATTAGATCAAACCTAAAACATAATATACAGAGGATAATCAACATATTTTAAAGAGAGTACTTTAGCAAATTCTTTAGTTCCAAAATCAAGGGACATCCTACTTGTGGGCAAAAAGACCATATCAGAGAGCATATAGTAAACTAAGCTGGAACATCAGCCCTGCTGATACTTATCACTATTTAGTCAGGATGGGTTTCGTATTACAATCAATTTTTTTTTTCTCTTTTGATCACTATCGTATTACCTCAACTCAAAAATAGATGGGGCAAAAATTCAATTTACTAAGTATGTTCAAAAGTAGATATACTCTGATAGGCAAAAAAAAAAAAGATCTAAACAAAAGGCTTTTATAACTTATTTAAAGTGAAATAGAATATAATTTAAAGTTCATTTGAAAATATATACAAGTTTAGGGGAAAAAATATGCAGATATCACCTGGTAAAGGTCTGCATATGTAATCTTTGGATGCTTTGCTTTCACCGGCTCTAAAATAGGTAACAAAAACAAAGTGAGCATTCGAGTTTTCAATTGATTTGAAACTATTGTCTTTCTTTATGATTTTCGAAAGTGGCATGATAAACTTCTTTGAAATGAGAAGAGTGAAGAATAGTAGCAGAACTTAATATCCATTAAATATGAATTGAGAAAGTTTAATATAAAAATATAAATGATTGTTACAGAACTTGAGAAATGGAAGATTAAAACAACCATACAAGGCCAAAATTCTCGTTAAAATTTTTTATATTGTAAAGAAAAAAAAGGTATTGCAATTGAAGGTGCTCAACTACATCATGCTGAAGCATACAAAGAGAAGAGCTTCCAATATTAATTCTTGACTCTTCCATCCAATGGTGTCCACCTTTTACCCCATCTATTGTTGCATATTCAACTTCCCAAAGCCGTCCTGCCTCTCTTCTCTTGCATACATTACCATTCTCTTTCAAAGTTCTTTTCCCAAGTAAATTTACTATATACTAGCTTTTCTAAAAGAAGAGTTAGAATAAGCGAAAATGTTGAATGGAGAATTAACCAATTTAGGATGCAGATAGTTCATTTTTATATGCTAATGATAAGATGATGATTATACATAAAATCTAGTTGAGCAAATAACCATTCGAGAAATTTAAAAATGAGCAGATTGGATCATCAATAATTTCAAATTGATGTGTGGATATTGAAAAACCTTATAATGAAAAATATTACTTTATTATATTTTCTCACTACTCTTGCATTTTAAAAATAAAAAAATAAAACAACAGGAAATTGAGATGCATTCATTATTGTAAAACATTATTTCCATGATTATATCCAGTAAGAGGTGGAAAAAATAATGGGTGAAATGTAGCGAGCATATTAAAATGGAATTACTTACCCAAAAGGTCTACAGCTATTTTCAAACCAGCATTTGAACCATGGCTATACTCTTCCTCTATCCTAATTGAACCATTTGGACCACCTGTTTTTGTCTTTTTATCATAGGTGCCAGCATCATGCCATCTATTAAAGGAAAGGAAAAAGAAGAAGAAACTCATGTTAGACATTAGATTATCAAAAGAGTATAGGTGCACAATTTCGTAAACCGCCGTCCTCGTTAGAGCTGTTGGTTGAGTGTAGTATTGATTAAGAGTATGGTAGTTGGCATTGTAACAATACTGCAATCCTTCTTTATTGAAGTATAAGAGGAACATATAACTTATTAAAAAGTTTCTAACTGTTCCACTAATCTTCTGATGTTCCTTGTTCATAATAGCAAAATCATATCATTCCTCTTAGGATCAATGCAATGATGCTGTTGATAAATTATAATTATCTACTCTCAGGTGACATCAATCTCGGCGGTATTATTCTAAACTCAGAGTGAAGAAGATAATAGACATCAATGAAACCACACGAGATTCTTCATAACATCTTGATTTATACCAAGGTGACCAAAGCCTCAACCACCTAATACTAGGCATACTATTAAGACAAACATCATTTTAGGGAAAAGAAAATCAACAGAGCAGAACTGCTTATCCAACCATCAGGCAAAAAAAAACCTGCCAACAGAAACATCGCATAAAACCAAGAAATAAAAGACTTAAACTTCTGCAAGAATACATAAAGAACAAGAGAAAGAGAGCAAGAGAGAAGGAAGAAGAAGTGAAGGAAACAAAGATGAAGAAAACGCACCATATGCAGGCCTTCTACCAAAAGATAAAAGCTTTACCCTTCCCTGCTACCTTCAATTTGGAGAGAGGGGGGAGAGGGAGCCGTGATCCCCATTCCCACTACCTTCAATTTAGAGAGAGAGAGAGATCGTGGATGCAGTGCTCATCATCATCGACGACCTCCATCGATGACCGCCGCCTTCATCGCCGTTCACGTCAGGCCTAGGACCTTCACCTAGAGAACAGAGAAAATAGGATTAGAGCATGTCAATTTGAGAGAAATAAAGAGAGAGAACGAAAAGGAAGTAGAAAGCAGAGAGTAGAGAGAACAGATGATCGCCGTCTCCACCGTCATTTATACCGTCGCCACTCTTACTGCCTCTATTGCAGTAGAACTAGGGAGTGGAGAATGGGGCTCCTGGATCAGACGACATGGAGAGAGGTTGTGGCAACAGTAGGATCAGGTCGGAGTGCTGGCAAGAAACCTCCACAGCTGGCAAAAGAATCCTAGGTGACGGAGAGAGCTATATACAAGGTTCAACAAAAAGAGAATTAAAAAAAAAAAAAAGAAACTAATAATTTAAGCCACAAACCTTGCAAGCAGTCGTAGTTCTCGGCCTTCTTCCTAATGACATCAAGAACGGTGTCGATGAGCTCAGCACCCTCGATGTCGTGCCTCTTGGTCTTGTTGTTTCTGACCTCGGACTGGCCGAACACGAAGTTGTCCGGGTGGATGCCTGGCTGAAGGGCTCGGATCTCAGTGAATCCATGGTCCCTAGCTCTAGATCCATAAGCATAGCCTTAAGGATGTATCGCCCCCTGCTCGCCTCATTGTGGTAGACGTTGATCTACTCGAGCTAGAGGTCGAAATCGTTGGAGTACTTCTCGGTCTGGTCAATCCCATGCTCGTAGTAGATCACCTCCCAGAACTTGGCTTTGATCTGGTTCCCACATTGCTCGCCCTGGATGTGGAGGATCTCCCTCATATTTTCCATTGAGCGCCACCCTCATGTGGTGGGTCTCTGACGATCGAGCTTCAGTTCAGGCGAGGAGGCGGCAGTGGTGGAGGATGGGTATGAATGGATGGGAGCTAAGAGCAGAGATAATTGAGAGCTTGTAGAGGGATTTATTTAGAGGTCGGGGTTCCTGTTGGTGGGCTGCTTTTTTTTCTTTTTCTCTTTTTTATTTTGATCCTCCTCTCCTGACGCCAATCACTTTCCGTCAATACTTAGTATATTTTTAGCAGATTCGAGTTATCCATGTTTATCCATTAGAAAATTTAATTTATTCATATTTAATCATTGAAATATAAGTTAAAAATTAATTATAGCATTTTCACGTTAGACAAATGTAGGTATACACAATCTTTTTTTTCAGAATTTGATCTTTTACCTACATATGTACTTTACGTAACTAAAAAACATAGGTGTACGTGGCTTTTCTTGTAGTGTGTCCCCTAAACAAGGTGCTATTGTTCAAGGTCATCAAATTACTTCAAATATTTTATTTGCTTAAGAGTTGATATACTCATTGACTAGGGCCCTACGTTCTTATTGTTTAATGATGCTTAAACTAGATATGGAAAAAGAATATAATCATGTGCATTGGAATTTTTTGTTTTATCTGCTGCATCAATAACGATTTCATCTTTAATTTGTAAGCTGGATTCAAGCTATTGTTTTTAACCCTCAATTTGCTTTATTTGTCAATGGATCACCTATGCCTTGGTTCTCGGAAACTTGGGGCCTTAGACAAGGTTGCCAATTGTCCCTGTATCTTTTTATATTATGCTCCCAATTTTTGTCTACTCTATTACACGATATGGTTCATAATCATTTACTTGAAGCTTATTCCCTGTGCGAAGGTCCTACCATTTCTCATGTTCTTTATGTAGATGATTCTCCTCATTGCACGAGTCATGACTAACGAAGCTGCTTCTCTTGCTGTTCTTTTAGATATTTATACAAATTATTAATTATTGTAAATCACGTATCACTTTTAGTCCATCCACCCCACGTACCATCAGAAGACAAATGCGAAGGATTTTTAATATATCCGAGTGTCAAGTTCCATGGCAATATCTCCGTGTTTTTTATCTCTCCGCATCCTTTACGATGGCTTGACTTTCAGGATCTTTTCCAAAAAAAGACTACTCATTTAGATTCTTGGAAATTGAGGACTCTCTTATTTGCATGCCGACTTACGTTGGTTAATCCTATTCTCTCTAATATACCTTTATATGTCCTCATGTTTCTTCATGTTCCTTTGTCTGTTATTAATCCTCTTGAAAAGGAGTTTAGAGCTTTTCTTTGGGGTCACTGAACTGATCATCATGGTTTTCATAGAGTTGTCTGGGCTCAGGTGTGTCTTCCTAACAATGAGGGTGGATTGGATATTGTTCCTTTGTGGACCAGGAGATTCCAATGTTTGTGTAAGCATGCTGCCCAATTACTCTTACATCCGGACATCCTTTGGGCCAAGTTAGTCAATGCTAAATACAAGTTTTCAAGATCTTGGCTGAACTATTCTGCTCCTCAAAATGTTTCACCTATATGGCATAAAATATTTGGTGCTGCAAACTATGTGCAATTCCAAGTTCAATGGTTGATAGGTGAGGGCCAGTATATTAATGTCTGTTTAGATCCTTGGATTTCTATTCAACCATTAATTTCCATTCTGGCTTTTCTTAATATTGATACTCAAAGGATGGAATCAAAGATTACTGATTTAATTAATTCTAATCGACATTGGAATGTAGAAAAATTGAATCAACTTTTTTCGGGCCGGGGAAATTGCAAATCAAATCACGACTATCCCTATTGCCTTTGGCCATTGGACTGATCAGCTGGTTTGGGGAAAAGAAAGTTGCTTGAGGTTTCTTTAAAAGATATGTCTAATCTATCTGTTCAATTATGGTGTTCTTCTTGAATTTCTGTGCAGCCTTGCTTTCGGATATGGAGATTGAATACATCCCCTTGAGTTCGCCTCTTTTGGTGGCAATTAAGTTGGAATCAGTGACCTTCCAAAGAGTACTTTGTTCATTGCAGTATTCTGTATGGCAATTTATTATATTGTGATTTACATTCTGATGTCATTGAGAGTGATTCTCATATAGTCCTCTATTGTCTTATTGCTCATCAATGTTAGACTATTTTAAATCAAATGATTAGCTTGTCCTTGCCTATCATCTCCTTGCAAGATTTGTTTAACTACATGGCCCGACCCATGGTTCCCGCTTCTTATAAAGCTTTAATTCTGTGCTTTGTTTGGCGTCTCTGGCAAGAGCATAATAATAGAATTTTCAACAATGTTACTCAAACTGTTGATCAAATTGTTAGGCATGCTGTTTCAATGGATATATACTTTGAGGGTTCCAAAGAGGCACTGGGGTAGTTGTTCAATCATCCATTCCTGTTTTCAAACACCACACATAGTCCCGTGGCCACCCCCTCCCTCTAGAACACTTAAAGTAAATTTTGATGCTTCAGTTGGACTAAGTAAAGCAGCTGTAGGTCTTGTTATCAGAGATCATAATGCTAGGTTAGTTTAAGCAGGAGGTAAGATGGTATCTCATACTTCTGTTGCTTTCGCTGAGTTAACTACAGCTTGTCTTGGTTTTAAAAATGCAGAGCTGCTTTTTCATACAACTCACATCATACTAGAAGGTGATTTAACAATGGCAGTATCATGGATATTTGAGGTCGGTTCACATGAATACAGTCATCT
The DNA here is from genome assembly GCF_000442705.2 of Elaeis guineensis. Classification (NCBI taxonomy): domain Eukaryota; kingdom Viridiplantae; phylum Streptophyta; class Magnoliopsida; order Arecales; family Arecaceae; genus Elaeis; species Elaeis guineensis. Next base: position 118,889,921 of record NC_025998.2, on the reverse strand, counting down.
CCCTCTAATTCAGGATATCCATGCTTGGAAAAATTCTTATTCCTCCTTCCAGGAAGGTCATGATATATATCGGGAGGCAAACCAAGTTACGGATTACTTGGCTAATAAAGCATTGCAGGGTGAGTTTACTTGGAATTCTATACAAGTTGATTCTACTTGTTCCTATCTCCTCAATGCGGATGGATATAGTATTACTTTCTTTAGATACTAACAACCTCATGCAGACATTTGGGTGATCCAAGGCATATACTTTCAGTGCTCAAGCTGGTGAAGTTTAACTCACTTTGTTCACCACATGATTGGGAAATGGCATTCTCTTATATTTCTGTGAACTTATTTGTTTCTGATACAGGTTTATCTCTGGAGTACATGAGAGTACTTCTTTATATGGTGCCCTTATTGGTACCTGATTTTCTAACAGACTCACTCCACGAGTATCAAAGGGCACCTATTTATATGTTGAAATTACATCTATAGATACAAAATGCCAGCTTTCCTTTCTCTTCTCCTAACCTTGTTCCACCCTTCTTCCCCCTACCAGCATATTCTCCTGCTGCTTTGCAGCTCATCTTCCCATGGCTTCAGTCTTCCTCTTATTCTTCATCCCATGTACCTACCAATGTTCTCATTCAGATACTAATTCACTACTTATGGGTTGGTGATAATAGATATGTGTGGCATCTCAGTGGTATGGAGCATTATGTTTGTGTTGGGATATACCGACCGACCCCTTTTAAGCCGACTCACCCTCGGGCCTGTCCGACCGACGCCCGACTCTACCGACCGCACCGACCGACGACTGCCGACAGTAGCTGCCGACATTCTCCAACCGAAGGTGTGTCGATCGGGCAGACCCATTCTGTTTCCGACTAGTCGAGCGGCGGAGCCTAGATTACCGACTCACTGTCAGGCGGGGGTGACAGCCGACGTTCGACTCTCGCAATGCGTCAGACCAGCCGACGGTGTCCCCGGGTCTTCACCCGACGTCCCGCAGCCGAATATCGATGTATGGTCGGTCAGCTTCCCCAAACGCCGTACGACTGCTATGGGCTGCTGTCCTGACAAGGACATGCGACGTGGCCGCCCTGGGGGCATCATCCTGCCAAGGACATAGGTCAGCCCCAGAGATTTGACAGCCCACGGTGATTTGTCAGTCCGCGGCGACTCTGACAGCCTCCGGTGATTTGACAACTCCCCGGTTGTCTGCGCCATTAATGGCGGAACCACGCCGCGCTCTACTATAAAACGGAGAAGGCAACAGTATTGGGGGAGGAAGTTTTTCTAAGCTCCTTGGCTCTCTCTCTCTCCCTAGTTCTCTCCCGCTGAGCCCCTGATTCTTTTCTACTGTTGCCTAGTCTCCTCTCTGACTTGACCGTCGGAGGGTCCCTACCGGAGGTATCTCCGGTCAGTGTGGACTTCTCTTGCAGGTGCTCGTTCCCGGCGACCAGACGATGAGGGGATTGACCGCAACAGGTTTGGCATGCCAGGAAGGGGGGATCACGACCTCCACAGAGTTTGAAAAATCCTTTCGAGATGACAAGAATCAGGGCTCAGCGATCGAGAGCCACCGGATCGATGAGGCACTCTTCCCGTCGGGAAGAGGCCTCTCCTCCACCCTCCATGGCGAAATCCAGCTCTTCGCATCCTGTGGTGACTACGGAGGCGCAGATCGCGGCGATCGTGCAGCAGATGACTGTGCTGACGGATGCAGTCAAAAATCTTCAACAACAACCAACCCGGTTGCCGCACTCACCGGCGGAGCAACCAACGGTGCACCCGATGCCATCCAGGAGCAGCCGCCGACGTCCGTGTCGGTCTCCATCTCCTCCTCAGGAGCAGCCGTCTCAGCATTCCCATCGAGAAGGAGAGAGGCGGCCACAGCGTGACACCCACCGGTCTCGGCGTCCCTCTCCTTCCCAGCTGGAGCGAGCGAGGAAGGAGAAGCGGCCGCGGACACTGTCCGCCTCCCTCTCAGATTCATCGGGAGATTCGACCCCTGGGGTCTCCCAACACCGATGGATCGACGACTATGAACGTAGGTTCGAAGAAATTGACCATCGACTTGCCCAGCTCTAGGTGGACGGACAGAAGTCTTTGAACGACGTCGACTTCCAAACCGCCCAACCTCTCTCCTGACTCATCCTCGACGAGCCGATTCCTAGTCGGTTCAAGATGCCTCATGTGGAGCCTTACGATGGCTCCACCGACCCAGTTGACCATCTGGAGAACTACAAGGATCTCATGATGATCCAAAGGGCAACCGATGCCCTCCTCTGCATCGGCTTCCCTGCCACACTTTGCAAAGCTGCCAAGACTTGGTACTCCGACCTCCGCTCAGGAAGTATCCACTCCTTCGGACAGCTCGAGCATTCTATCGTGATCCATTTTAGCACCAGTCGGAAGCCGCCACGAACCTTGGACAGCATTTTCTCCCTCAAGCAGGAAGAAAATGAGATGCTCCGATACTTCGTGACGCGATTCAACGCGGCCATGTTTGAGGTTCGGGACCTCAACGAAGACATGGCTATCTCAGCCATGAAGAGGAGGCTGAGAGGGTCCCGATTTACATACTCCTTAGACAAGACCCTCCCCCGGACATATGCCGAACTACTGGAGCGTGCGTACAAATACATGCATGTAGACGAAGGAGCTTCCGACCGGTGCCTGACCGAGACCAAGGGCCTGAAGGAGAAGCGAAGAAAAGGTCGGGCTCCTGCCGAGCCTAGCGGGCCCCCGACCGACAAACAGGTCTCACCCCAGCGACAGAGCCTAAGATCACCCCGACGGCGGAGTCCGGGGCCGATGCGTCGCAGGTATGACTCCTATACTCCTCTCTCTGCTCCTCGTGCGCAGATTTTGATGGAGATCGAAGGAGAGGAATATCTGCGACGGCCTCTGCCTTTGAAGGCAAAGGGCCTCGACCGACGAAAATACTGTCGATTTCATCGGGGCCACGGCCACAACACCGAATAGTGCATCCAACTCAAGGATGAAATCGAGGCCCTCATACACTGAGGGTATCTCAAAAAATTTCGAAGGAGCCCGCCGACTCGACCCGTCCCCGACCGACGACCCCAACCGACTGAAGAGGCAGCGAACAACCAGCCCATGGTCAAGGTCATCAACATGATCTCCAAACGACTGGACTGAGGGACGACTGCTGGAGGGGAGTTGATGAAGAAGCTGCACCAAGATGATGTAATTACTTTTACAGATGAAGATGCTCGGAGAATCCAAACTCTTCATGACGATGCTGTTGTTGTCTCGGCAACAATAGCAAATTATGATGTAAGAAAGATCCTTGTTGATAATGAAAGTTTGACTAATGTTTTGTTCTACTCGACCTTCTCCCGAATGCGACTGTCGGCTGATCGGCTCAAGAGGTTCTCTACACCCCTAGCAGGTTTTGCTGGAGATGCTGTCACGGTGGAAGGAGAAATTACTCTTCCCGTGACAACTGAATCCGAACCACGATAAAGTACCATCCACCTAACCTTTGCGGTCGTCCAAGTATCTTCGGCCTACAACGCTATACTTGGAAGACCCAGACTAAACACCCTCAGAGCGATAGTCTCGACGTACCACCTGCTGGTTCGATTTTCGACCAAAAATGGAGTCGAGGAGATACGCGGGGATCAATAGCTCGCTCGACGATGCTTCCAAATCTTTGCTCGAAGCAATGAATCGAAGGACTCCCTGACGGTCGACAAGTTAGACCAATGAGGAGAGGAAGAACAGGGTGAACCGGCCGAACAGCTGGTTTCCATCCCAATAGCAGAGAATCCCGAACGAGTGATCTGAGTCGGATCCCAATTATCGGACCCTGAGCAACGGTAGCTAATAGAGCTGTTGAAGGCCAATGCCGACGTATTCGCTTGGTCAACAGCGGATATGTCCGACATCCCCCCGGAGATGATGACTCACCGACTCAACATCGACCCTGGAATGAGGTCGGTGAGGCAGAAGAAGCGGTCTTTTGCTCCCGAAAGACAGAAGGCCATCGACGAGGAAGTGGACAAGCTACTCGAGGTGGGCTTCATTAGAGAAACCACGTACCCCGACTGGCTCGCCAATGTTGTCATGGTGAAAAAAGCTAACGGGAGGTGGAGGATCTGCATCGACTATACTGACCTGAATCGTGCATGCCCGAAGGACAGCTTCCCACTTCCAAAAATCGACCAGCTGGTAGACGCGACATCTGGCCATCGACTGCTCAGCTTCATGAATGCCTTTGCCGGATACAATCAGATCCGGATGGCACCCGAAGACGAGGAGCACACAGCCTTCGTGATCGCTAAGGGCCTTTACAGCTACAAAGTAATGCCCTTCGGATTGAAAAATATCGGAGCCACCTACCAGCGACTCATCAATAAGGTCTTCAAAGATCAAATCGGCATGCAACATGGAGGTGTACGTGGTCGATATGCTGGTGAAGAGCGCGCAGACTTCAGATCATGTCCAAGATCTTGAAGAAATTTTTCGCACTATTCGACGACACCGGATGAGGCTGAATCCGACTAAGTGCGCCTTCGGGGTGACTTCGAAGAAGTTCCTCGGGTTCCTTATTTCTCAACGGAGAATTGAGGCCAACCCCAAGAAGATAAAGACGATCATCGACATGCGGCACCCGGACACCAAAAAAGAGGTATAGCAGCTTAATGGAAGGATCATCATGCTCAGTCGATTCATCTCTCGGTCGGCTGAGAGATGCTTCCCGTTCTTCAAAACCCTGAGGCAGACGAAGGACTTCTCTTGGCCGGATGAGTGCCGGCAGGCCTTCGAGGATCTAAAGAGATATCTGGCCTCCCTGCCGCTGCTTGTAAAGCCAAAAGTCAAAGAAATATTGTACCTCTACTTGGCAACCTCCCCAGAGGCGGTTAGCTCGGTGTTCGTCCGGGAGAACGAGAGCCGAATTCACCAGCCCATATACTACACCAGCAAAGTACTCCACGAAGCTGAAGCTCGGTATTCAAAGGTAGAGAAAATGATATTCGCCTTGATCGTGTATGCACAACAACTCCGTCTGTATTTCCAAGCATACGCTATCATGGTTCTCACCGACCAGCCCCTGAGGGCGATCTTGCGTCGCCCCGACACATCAGGACGACTGGCAAAATAGACGGTGAAGCTGAGTTAGTTCGACATTCAGTACCGACCACGACCTGCTTTGAAAGTCCAGATTTTGGCCGACTTTATTGCGGAGTCCCCGACAACCGACCAAGAATTGGAAGCCGGGAGCTCCAAAGAGGCTGCAACCTCTGAACGTGACCCCGGGTCGACCTGGGTATTGCACATCGACGGAGCTTCCAATGCTCGAGAGAGCGGGGTCGGGTTTCTGCTCACCAACTCGGAGGGAGTGGTTACCAAGTATGTCCTCCGATTCAACTTCAAAGCCTCCAATAATCAAGCCGAGTATGAAGCGCTCCTCGCTGGCTTGAGAGTAGTGAAGGAGCTCGGGATCGACAGCCTCAGAGTCTTCTCCGACTCCCAGCTGATCGTGGGACAAGTCAAAGATGAATTCGAGGTGCGGGACCCGATCGTGGCAAAATATTTTCAGAAGGTGAGAGATCTCATGGCACACCTCAAGTACTTCGAGATCTCCCACATTTCCAGGTCGGAGAACGCTCGGGCCGACGCACTCTCCAAGCTTGTGACATCAGCCTACGATACTTTGGGCCGGACACTTGTGGAGAGTCTCGAGCAACCGAGCATTGACAGGGCCGAGGAGGTGCTGCAACTGGTGATCGAACCAAACTGGATGGATCCGATCGTTCAGTATCTGACCGACGGAACCAGCCCTGAAGACCCTACGGAAGCCAAACGACTCCGGTGGGCGGCCTCTCAATATGTAATGATGGATGGCCGACTCTACAAAAGGTTGTTCTTCCTTCCCTTGTTGAGGTGCCTGGGACCGATTGATGCGGACTACGCGCTCAGAGAGGTGCATGAAGGGATCTACGAAAATCACTTGGGAGGCAAACCCTTGACCTACAAGATCCTACGGCAGGGTTACTATTGGCCCACCATGAAAAAGGATGCGACTGAGTTGGTTCAGAGGTGTGAGCCATGTCAGAGGTGTTGGAAAATATATCCCAAAAAGCCAATCGTCAAGCTGTTGACGGTTGAGCAACTAAGTATTGTAATTGATTTGTTAATAAATAAAATATATTTGGCATTTTCATCATAAGTTTTCATCTTCAAATGAACTTCGTTGTTATGATGAAGTCCTTAGGACTATTTAGATTCGATAAAGAGAGGATTTATCGATTAGTCCTTAAAACAGTTCACGACCAAATGATAGGCTGTTAATAAGGACGACAGCTTCTATCGAGCATAGGTCGCTGTAGGCCATATGGGTTGGTTGTCCTCTTAACCAAAGAGTGTGGAGACACTGGTATGGCATATAGGTGAGATATACTGGTACATCATCATTGAACGTGACCAACTCCAGAGTATTCTGCTGTCGAGAATGTCTCTGATGGGATATAGGTATAAGTATCCCTTAGACTTGAGATCGCCTCAGTGACTTGCAAGCAACTCACTGTGCTTTGGTACTGGACTAACTGAATTTCTAATTCAGGGACGGAAGGCTTCTGGGCACAGTCAAGTACTTGCGAAGTCAGAGTGCGATCGAGATGGGATTGACCACTCCAAGAGTTAGAGAAGAATGAGTCGCTGTATTTCAATTTAGCAAAACCTTGGCCAGGGTAATCCATCAGATGGATTTGATATTTTGAAATACAATGTGGACAACCTGATCAGAGTTGACAGTTGAACTTTGGGGTGTCCTATGATCATTTTGGTCAAGGGGATGAATTATATGAAAACTATATCCGCATGGGTTCTAAGGATGTTGTTCTACACATTCGACCTATCCGATCGTCGGGTACCATTGCTAGATGGTCACTTCGATTAGTATAAAAATTTATTTCTGTACTACCGGCTTAGGTTCGGACCTATGAGGTCACACACATTAGAGTTCATGATCCGATCGGATGGTTGATCAACGATTAAGAATCGTTCTAGGGTTAAATGATCAATACGATTGACATTTAACCCAGTGCAAGTGTTGCAGGAGGATCAATTAGCAATTCGATTGCTAATTGGCTTAATTTGATTAAGTCAATAGATTGAGATTAAGTCTAATTAAATATGATTTAATTAGATTTGGTTTGAGCTTGATTGGATCAAGTCCAATTGGTTTATTGGATAAGCCAAGTGCAAGAAAAAACTAGTCCTAGTTCAACTAGGCTTGGGTCAATCTAATTTCTAATTTGATTAAAAAATTAAATCAGATTTAAATCTAATTTAATATGATTAAATTAGGTTCTTAATTGGGTTAAGACCTATTTTAATTGGGTTGATCTAATTTTGGTTTGATTTGGTTTGAGAAACCAAATTAAAACAAGTCATAAGATAGAATCCTAGTAAGACTAGGATTCCACCTTGCACCACGTAAGCCTTCCCCACGCCCTCTCTCTCATTCAACGCCAATCTCCTCTTATTTTGAATGACAAAAGCCCTCTTCCAGGTCTCTCTCATGTTCACAAAATGTCTCCTCTCTTCTTTCTTATATGGAAGGTGGTTTGGATCAAATCAAAAAGGAATAAGTTTGGATTTTGAATTCTATGAGATAGAGTTTTAGAAATCCAAAACTCTTTCAATTTTGCACCGAATTTATCCAATTTTTTTTTAAAATTTTTATGGATTTTAGGGTATACATTGTGCACCCTTTGCTAGTAATCCATGCATGAAAATATGAAGGAGGTGCTCAAGAGTTGGGCGCCCCTTAACTTGCCATGTTTGGATAAGCCTTGACTAGGTATTTGACCTAGATAAGGAATCTATCATATCTCTCTATATAAGATGAGTTTCTTCATAAAATTTCTGAAGAAGATAGAGATTTGAGAGACCTTTAGGCCATCCAAAAATCAGAGAGAAATACCTTTGGGTCGTGGAGATATAAAAGATACAAGTTAGGATGTCTAGAGAGAGAAATGAGAAGAAGAAGAGGGTCTTCTTCTAGGGTTGTTTGTTTTCATATCTTTCCTTCCTCCATCTTGAGTTTCCTGAGAGCATCTCAGATCTGAAACTTCTTCTTCTACTTTTCATCTTTGAAAGAGTCCAAATCAAGAAGAAGGAGGCACCTGATCAACCATCAAAGAAGGATCAGCGCAGTACTAGCATACTATGCTGATTTCCTGAAGCAAGACTTCTGATCGAGATTCGTGGGCTCGTGTGGACGACTCCTAGAGGCCGGATGCATGTGCGGCTTGCAACATCATCCTCAAGCCTGGATCAGCGAGGTTAGAACGTCTAACTTGCAAGGTAATATATCTGATCTATTGTTTAATACATACATTAGATGTAGTATAGAAACATGTTGATATGATCAACATGTAGTTCATGCTATATTTATATATTTTAATTTTTGATTTAATGCTATGTAATAATCATGTAATAAGATCTTAGATCTAGAAATTTTCTGATTTTAAAAAATAATTTTGATTTATTTTAGTCTTCCGCTGTATGATCTTGAAAAAGTTTCAAGATCTAACCCTGAAACCCTAGATCTGGTTCCTACAATTGGTATCAGAGCCTAAGTTCTTTATTATATGATTATTTATACATACTTAAATTATTTCTTAGATTAGATCTAATTTATAATCTGATTATTAAATCTAAAATTAAAATTTTAGATCAATCACAAACTGCAAGGTTGTCCTGCTGTAAGGTTTACCCCTTACAGTGCAAAGGTTGTCCTAGTTTGTGTAGATCTATCTTTAATCATAAATTTGTTAGATATGATCTAGATTAAATTTATAATTTATTAGATTTAAAAGATATTTAAATCTGAAATAAAATCTCTTTGTTAATAATTTTTGTGCAAAGAAATTATTTAAAGTTGAAATTGTTTCAATTACATGAACCTGTTTAGATTAGATCTAAAGTAGTTTCATGTTTATTTTACTTGTATCTTGATTATGAATCAAACATACAATATGGTTGGTAGAATCATATTGTAAAATTATTTTACAAATATAAAAATTATTTTTTGAAAAGTCGAACCCAACCCTCAGCCCAAAACTTAATTAAGAATTAAGAAGTTGTTTGATTATGTTCTAGGATTGTGAATTGAAGAACCTAAGACACAAACCATAACACATTGGGTTAATGGGTTAGTGAAAATTAGGTCCATTAATTGGGTTAGACCTATGGTTAGATTAAAGATGGACTTAATTAGAGAATTGACTAAATCTAATCAATTATTGTCTTAGATTAGGTCAAGGATTCTCTAGATCAATTACAATAGTTGTAGTTGGTCAAGTCCATATCTTTAACGAGAACCAAATGGACTTGATTCTTGGCTAAGCGGTCTAGCACGAACTGTTAGGTTGATCTAATCGAAACTAATTAAACCAGTTGGTGTCTAAGGTAAACCAGACCGGTGGTTTTTAATTGGGAGCCCGCTTACCTGGCCATTTCTGATGGTGCCTAAGGCAAGCTTTGGCAGACCCTCCCACTGATCGAACTTACCTGGCCTCTTGGTGAAATTATGTTTTGATCGGATCACTTGACTATTCGAGCTGACCCATGTCAGCTAGGTAAATCAGTGTGACTGATTTAGGTGCTCCTAGACTAGCCCTTTTAATGGTCTCCCTTAAGCTAACTTGGTGAAGCCAGTGGGAGGATCATGATAAGCTGGTTCATCTGACCTCATCCTTTGAATTATTTAAATCCTCTAAAATTATTAGGTCCTTAAAATGACAAAGTTATGGAGATAACTGAGTCATAGCCTCCCATTAAGGTGTTTGATAATGAGTCCATTAACTCAATAATCATTGCAGACCCAAAGGCTTGGTGCTTGTTGACTAATGGAATTATCACTCATCATATGACGACTTGGAAGTATCTCTCTAATGGTGGTTAGGTGAGCCAACCAAAGTTGGGCTTAATCATTCGTTGGTTAGATACACCAAGTATGATCATGTTAATGGTTGGACCTAATCGGATCCTTACAGTGGAGGCCAAAGCCTACTGATTAGGTTTCTGGGGCAAAATTAAAATTACTAGAAATTATTTAGAGAAACAATTGGTTATGAACCTACCCTTAGATGTACATGGGTTGGCCAACCAAAGTTGGGCTTGTGTGCAGTCTAAGTGGATTCTAGTACCCACTAAAGAATTAGGGTAATTCCTCGAATTGGAGGTAGAGGCTACCAATTCGAATAAAATAATAGGAGAAACCTTTTGATTAAAGTTCAAATCTTTAAGTTTAATGAATCAATTACTAATTAGGTTATGGTTTTCCTTTGTGCAAATATGGCCACTTCCCTATTGCTCCGATCATTGTTGGACAATGATAAGTTGGTGGGACCCACTTCGGTAGCTGGTACCGAAAGTTGAAGATAGTCCTGGAGTATGAACGGATCCTATATGTGATAATGGATCCTGCACCTGAGGAGCCAGCTGTCAATGCACGTAGAACAGTCAGAGACACTTACCAGAAGTGGCTCAGTGATCGAACCACGGTGCGCTATATCATGCTGGCTACCATGAGCGACGAGTTCAGTCGCAGATTTGAGACGGCTCAGCCAAAGGATATGCTTCAAGTGTTGGAGGATGCCTTTGGCACACCCGATGACATGGAGAGGCACAAGACTAGTTGTGCCATCTTCAATGCCAAAATGCGGGATAGTGCCTCTGTCATTGATCATGTATTGTACATGATCGAGCTGATGGAACGATTGAGCAAGCTCGGCTTTCCCTTGCATGAGCAACTTGAGAAAGATGCAATACTGAACTCGCTGCCCAAGTTTTATCTCCCATTCTTCACTCATTATAGAATGACAAAGCCTGAAGTAAACTACCACGGATTACTGGGGTTGCTTTAGAACTTTGAGAAGGATCACCAACTCCTGGTTCTCGACCTTTTGAGAAAGAGAAGAAGAACAAGAAGAAGAAAGTAAAGAAGGTGCAAGTTCAGGCTGGGACATCTGTGCAGGGCCAGACCAGAAAGATCAAGCCTGATAAGAGTCTATTCTACTGGCAAGCATCCTAGATTAGATAGTGTGTCAGATATCTACTTATGGCACTGTAGGCTAGGTCATATAAACAAGAATAGAATAAACATGTTGACTCAAGAGGAAATCTTCGAAGTCAGTGATTGTGAATCACTTCCAACCTGTAAGTTCTATCTTCTTGATAAAATGACCAAATCACCTTTTACTGAAAAAGGTGAGAGAGCTACTGAGCTCTTGGGCCTAATACATACTGATGTATGCGGGCCTATGAGCACAAGTGCTAGAGGTAGATATTTCTACTTCATAACTTTCACGGATGATCTATCCAGATATGGATATGTCTATCTGATGAAACATAAGTCGGATTCATTTGAAATGTTCAAACGATTTCGAAGTGAAGTAGAAAAATAAACTAGGAAGAGTATTAAAACTCTTTGATTTGATCGAGGAGGAGAATACATTTCTAGTGAATTTTTCACATATCTAGGAGAGAATAAGATTCTCTCCCAATGGACTCCTCCAGAAACACCACAGCATAATGGTGTATCTGAAAGGAGGAATCAGACTCTGTTAGACATGGTCCGATCCATGATGGGTTTTGCTAGCTTGCCGATATCCTTCTAGGGATATGCACTCGAATCGATCTGTTATTTGTTAAATAGGGTTCCAAGTAAGTCTGTAATTAAGACTCCATATGAGATATGGACAGGACGTAAGCCAGTACTTTCACACCTTAGGGTCTGGGGGTGCCCGACCTATGTCAAATGATTAGTTACAGACAAACTTGGATCTAGGTCTGACAAATGCTCATTCATAGGGTACCCCAAAGAGACAAAAGGATATTTTTTCTACCATGCTGATGAACAAAAGGTGTTCGTCAGCCTTAAGGCAATCTTTTTAGAAAAGGAGTTCCTTGGTGAAGGAATCGTTGCCTCTAAGGTTGAACTTGATGAAGTTCAACAGGTAGAAGGACCGACACCAATAGCTGAACCTGAGTCGGATATGATTAGATCAGATCTGGAGCCCAATGTACCTGCACCATTAAGGCGATCTGATAGAGTACCGCATCAGCCGGACAGATACTACGATTTTTTGGTCCGGGACGGTGATCCCATTGAACTTGATGAGAATAATGAGGATCCGATCACCTATATGGATGCAATGCAGAGACCTGATTCCGAGAAATGGCTTGAAGTCATGAAATCCGAAATGGAGTCCATGAAGGTCAACGATGTATGGACATTGGTTGACCCACCTGAAGGGGTTAAACCCATTGGGTGTAAATGGATCTTCAAAAGGAAGAGGGGCGCAGACGGAAAGGTGGAGACCTATAAAGCCCGTCTGGTTGCCAAGGGGTATCGTCAACGTTATGGTATTGACTATGACGAGATATTTTTCCCTATGGCAATGCTCAAATCCATTCGGATAATACTTGCAATAGCTGTCCATCTGGATTATGAGATCTGACAGATGGATGTAAAGACAGCTTTCCTGAATGGAGAGCTGACCGAAGAGGTGTATATGATACAACCTGAGGGGTTTACATCAACAGATGAGTCCAAGGTGTGCAAGCTTCAGAGATCCATTTATGGATTGAAGCAAGCTTCTCGGAGTTGGAACATGCATTTTGATAAGGTGATCAAAACGTATGGCTTCATTAAGAATGGAGAAGAGCCCTGCATCTATAAATGGGCAAATGGTCCAGTTGTGGTATTCCTTATCTTGTACGTGAATGATATTCTCTTAATTGGGAATGACATCCCCGCACTACAGGGAATAAAAGTTTGGTTGTCATCACAGTTCTCCATGAAGGACTTGGGTGAAGCATCTTACATCCTAGGGATGAAGATCTATAAGGATAGATCTAAAATGATGCTTGAGTTATCCCAGTCCATATACATAGACACTGTGCTGAAGAGGTTCAGTATGGAGAATTCTAAGAAGGGCTATCTACCGATAGGCCATGAAATTTCTCTCTCTAAGAAGGATTGTCTGACAACTTCTGAAGAGAGAGAGCGTATGAGTAGAGTCCCATATGCTTCAGCCGTGGGATCTATCATGTACGCCATGATATGTACAAGACCAGATGTGGCATACTCACTAGGAGAGTGAGTAGATATCAATCTGATCCTGAAGAAAATTACTGAAAAGTGGTTAAAGCCATCCTTAAGTATTTGAGAAATACTAAGGACCAATGGTTGGTTTATGGCGAGTCAGATCTGAAACTTGTGGGGTTCACAGACTCTAGCTTCCAATCTGACCATGATGATAGCAGGAGCGTGTCGGATTATATCCATCTGCTGGAAGAGTTCCAAGCAGCATACTATGGCAGACTCTATTTGTGAAGTGGGATACATCACAGCATCGGATGTCGTGAAGGAAGCTGTGTGGCTAAGAAAATCCATCACTGAGCTCGGAGTAGCACCCTCCCTTGATGGTCCAGTCCTGCTCTACTGCGACAGCACTGGTGCCATAGCTCAGGCAAAGGAACCCAAAGCACATCAGCTGACGAAGCACATCTTGCGCCGCTTCCACCTGGTCCGAGAGATCATGGATCGAGGTAACGTCGACCTTCAGAAGATCGACGGAAAGGAGAACCTGACCGACCCCTTTACTAAAGCCCTGGCGATAAAGGAGTTCGATAACCACAAGTCGAAGATGGGTATTAGATACTGTGCCGAGTGACTTTAGGACAAGTGGGAGTTATTGGGAAATGTGTCCCAAAAAGTCAATCGTCAAGCTGTTGACGGTTGAGCAACTAAGTATTGTAATTGATTTGTTAATAAATAAAATATATTTGGCATTTTCATCATAAGTTTTCATCTTCAAATGAACTCCATTGTTATGATGAAGTCCTTAGGACTATTTAGATTCGATAAAGAGAGGATTTATCGATTAGTCCTTAAAATAGTTCACGACCAAATGATAGGCTGTTAATAAGGACGATAGCTTCTATCGAGCATAGGTCGCTGTAGGCCATATGGGTTGGTTGTCCTCTTAACCAAAGATTGTGGAGACACTGGTATGGCATACAGGTGAGATGTACTAGTACATCATCATTGAACGTGACCAACTCCAGAGTATTCTGCTGTCGAGAATGTCTCTGATGGGATATAGGTATAAGTATCCCTTAGACTTGAGATCGCCTCAGTGACTTGCAAGCAACTCACTGTGCTTTGGTACTGGACTAACTGAATTTCTAATTCAGAGATGGAAGGCTTCTGGGCACAGTCAAGTACTTGCAAAGTCAGAGTATGATCGAGATGGGATTGACCACTCCAAGAGTTGGAGAAGAATGAGTCGCTGTATTTCAATTTAGCAAAACCTTGGCCAGGATAATCCATCAAATAGATTTAATATTTTGAAATACAATGTGGACAACCTGATCAGAGTTGACAGTTGAACTTTGGGGTGTCCTATGATCATTTTGGTCAAGGGGATGAATTATATGAAAACTATATCCGCATGGGTTCTAAGGATGTTGTTCTACACATTCGACCTATCCGGTCGTCGGGTACCATTACTAGATGATCACTTCGATTGGTATAAAAATTTATTCCTGTACTACCGACTTAGGTTCGGACCTATGAGGTCACACACATTAGAGTTCATGATCCGATCGGATGGTTGATCAACGATTAAGAATCGTTCTAGGGTTAAATGATCAATACGATTGACATTTAACCCAGTGCAAGTGTTGCAGGAGGATCGATTAGCAATTCGATTGCTAATTGGCTTAATTTGATTAAGCCAATGGGCTGAGATTAAGTCTAATTAAATATAATTTAATTAGATTTGGTTTGGGCTTGATTGGATCAAGTCCAATTAGTTTATTGGATAAGCCAAGTGCAAGAAAAAACTAGTCCTAGTTCAACTAGGACTTGGGTCAATCTAATTTCTAATTTGATTAGAAAATTAAATCAGATTTAAATCTAATTTAATCTGATTAAATTAGGTTCATAATTGGGTTAAGACCTATTTTAATTGGGTTGATCTAATTTTGGTTTGATTTGGTTTGAGAAACCAAATTAAAACAAGTCATAAGATAGAATCCTAGTAAGACTAGGATTCCACCTTGCACCACATAAGCCTTCCCCACGCCCTCTCTCTCATTCAACGCTAATCTCCTCTTATTTTATGCGACAAAAGCCCTCTTCCAGGTCTCTTCCACGTTCACAAAAGGTCTCCTCTCTTCTTTCTTACATGGAAGATGGTTTGGATCAAATCAAAAAGGAATAAGTTTAAATTTCGAATTCTATGAGATAGAGTTTTAGAAATCCAAAACTCTTTCAATTTTGCACCGAATTTATCCAAATTTTTTTTGAAATTTTTGTGGCTTTTAGGGTATACATTGTACACCCTTTGCTGGTGATCCATGCATGAAAACATGAAGGAGGTGCTCAAGAGTTGGGCGCCCCTTAACTTGCCATGTTTGGATAAGCCTTGACTAGGTATTTGACCTAGACAAGGACTCTATCATATCTCTCTATATAAGATGAGTTTCTTTATAAAATTTTTGAAGAAGATAGAGATTTGAGAGACCTTTGGGCCATCCAAAAATCAGAGAGAAATATTTTTAGTTCGTGGAGATATAAAAGACACAAGTTAGGGTGTCTAGAGAGAGAAACGAGAAGAAGAAGAGGGTCTTCTTCTTGGGTTGTTTGTTTTCATATATTTCCTTCCTCCATCTTGAGTTTCCTGAGAGCGTCTCAGATCTGAAAATCCTCCTTCTACTTTTCATCTTTGGAAGAGTCCAAATCAAGAAGAAGGAGACACCTGAGTCCAAATGGGGAAGGCAACAGTGTTGGTGGAGGGGGAGGTTTTTCTAAGCTCCTGGGCTTTCTCTCTCTCTCTCCCTAGCTCTCTCCCGCTGAGCCCCTGATTCTTTTCTACTGTTGCCTAGTCTCCTCTCTGACTTGACCGTCGGAGGGTCTCCACCGGAGGTATCTCCGGTTAGTGTGAACTTCTTTTGCAGGTGCTCGTTCCCGACGATTAGGCGATGAGGGGATTGGCCGCAACAGTTTGCATTGGGAAGCATATGGAAACTTATAGCTTAGATGGTAAACATAAAATTGAGATGGGGTTATTGGAGACTGTAACACATCAATAGGTACTGGGTGTTCAAAAATCTCAGATTTGATGGTCTTTCTTGCTTCATGGCACTTTTCACTAGAGATCATATTCTTCTCAAATTAGAGCCACCTTTATAGCTATTGTGTTATTGATAGATTATAGTGCAGTTACTTCTGCAAACCTGCATCACTTCATCCGTCTATGGATTACATACTTCAGTTTGGGATACTTGTTGTAGATGCTCAACTGGCTCTGGCTTACTTTATTATGGGATATGTATACATTGCTTTTTACTTACCAGGGTCATCAGTGCATTAAATAGCTGCTTTTCGTATGAACCAACTCTTTCACGCTTTTTTTGAAGGTATACAGTTTCATCCTTGGGATTCAGGTTTTGTTGATGTTGTTAGGTATTATTTCTCAGTACAGTCTATTTCACTCAAGACGGTGGTCCTGTTGCATGCTATAGATATTGGGTTTTCTTGCAAGCAACTCAGTTTTTAGTATCTACAAAAGATTGTTATCACTGGGATTTCTGTTCGACATGGTACTTTGCAAGTCATCATCATTACTTTTCCTAGATTCTACATCTCTTCTGAACATAACCTCTTTTCTGGTGCTCAAATATTGAATCTTTTACAAGAATTATCTCTACCACGGCTACAATACATGATTTTGGCTTCATCTCTGTTCCTCATCCAAGTTGTATCTTTATTGTTGCTACAACACATGGTTTCAACTTCATCTTTGATTTTGATACAAATTATGCTTTTGCCGCAAGTGTTTATACTAACCTTTATGTCTCCACATCATTCGTCTTCTACAGCTATATCAGTACAGCAAACAGGCTACTCTATCCTTTCTTTTTGTTTCAGCCAGCATTACTTCAACAAAATGTCATTTCGTACATTTATTGGTGCGCTTCACTGGGCTAATTTTGGTGGCTATTTTACTTTTGATAATTTTGGACTCTTTTGTGACTTCTGGTTCCACTCTGGACTATCCTTTCTATGTGTTTGTAGATACTTCTTGTTTCATGTATTAATATAGCACTGCCCTTCTTTTACCCAAAAAAAATTCATAAGCGTAAGCAGAATCCTTTGCAAAATAGAATAAACAGAGCAGATTTTTTTGAAAAGTATCTTGTTGTTCCTCTCTCTCTCTCTCCAAATTTTTGAATAAAAGATAGCTATAAATTGACCTATCACCTTTCTTTCAGAGGTTGCCAATTTAGCTCTTCTCCATTTAGTCCAAAAGCATTGAAGATAGGGCAGACACCCAAATACCTTTAGCTGTATTTTTAGAGCAATCTAAATACTACGAGCAAATAGGCATTCCATCAATAGATGAGAGATACATTCAACGATGCCCCGTATAGAATACAACCACAACTAATTGACCCATCTTTTTTTTAGAAAATATCAGTAATATGTGGTCTGCTGTAAAGAGCCAGCCACAAGAATGCCTTCATGTTCTCCGGCATAACTGTTGTCCAGAGAGTACTATACTAAGGGCAAATAAGTCCTCCGTTGTTAAAAAATTTATAAAAGGATTTCATAGTATAAATATCAGATTTGGAGAGTTTCCATGAAGGCACGTCTGCAATCTTTGATGGTCTGATCATAGCTAGTCTAGCTTGAAGCAACTTTAGTTGTCTTCTTTACGGTAGCGAAAGAGGTCCATTGAGCTTGATACGCCAAGCCAAAGATGTCCATGACCATTGTGAGGCAACCAAGCAATTGGGCTTACCAGATTTTCTAGCACAAGGTAGCCATAAATTGATCCATCACCTTTCTTCAAAGGTCGGGAATTTAGCTCTTCTCCATTTAGTCTAGAAGCAATGAAGATAGGGTGGACATCCAAAAATCTTTAGCTATATTTTTAGAGCAGTCCACATACTATGAATAAACAAACATTTGATCAATACACGAGAGATGGATTCAACTGATGCCCCATATAGAATACAACCAGAGCTCATCGACCAACCTTCTCTTTAGAAAATCTCACCAATATGCAATTTATTACGAACAGCTTGATATAAGAACACCTTCAGCTTCTTCGGCATAATTGCTTTCCAGAGAATTTTGCAGTAACGGCAAACAAGTCCTTCGTTCTTGAGAAATTTATAAGAGGATTCTATAGTGTAATATTAGATTTGGAGAGCTTTCACAAAGATACATTCGTAACTCTTGACGGCCTGATCATAGCTAGGCTAGCTTGAAGCAATTCCAATTGTCTTCTTGCAGTAGGAAAAGAGGTTTGTTGAGCTTGATATACCAAGCCAAAGATCTCCAAGGCCATTGTGAGGCAATCGAGCAATTGGACTTATATACAATACTGTAGAGATTCTCAAACAAAGAGAAGAGAGGCATTAATGTGTACCACTTATCTTCCCAAAAACTAATATTAGATCCATTACTAAGGTTAAAGAAAAGGTAATTTCATAAGGCATAAAGTTATTTGCAAATGCATCTCCAAGTATGAGACATTCTTTTCATGTTTTGCTTATCTCGTATCCCCATCTTCCTCCCAAAAACTAATATTAGATCCATTACTAAGGTTAAAGAAAAGGCAATTTCAGAAGGTATAAAGTTATTTGCAAATGCATCTCCAAGTATGAGACATCCTCTTCATGTTTTGCTTATCTCGTGTCCCCATCTTCCTCCTTGGAAGATAAGCACATTTAATTTGCAGCCACCAAGGAGATTTTGAATCCAGAATAAATTTTCATGCCCATTTTGCTAAAAGAGCAAGGTTGAACCATTCTAAGTTTTTGATATTTAAACTATCATGCTCCTTTGACCAATAAAATTGTCCCAATTGGCGAGATGATGGAAATCACTAACACTATCATATCCTACCATAAAAAAGCACGCCGCCACCTATCAGTATGATAAAGCACCCATTTTGACAGCTTAAAGATAGAGATGTAGTAACTGTTAACCAAGCACAAATGGACTATAAAAATTCATGCTAATAGATTGCAAATTGGGGTATAGCTCATTAGTTCCACTTGTCCTCTATTAGGGAGGAAAATCTAGGCTCAAACGATAAGAAGTGGTTCCTAAGATTTTAGCCTGGGTGATTATATCTAGTGTTCTCTTGCTGTAATCTATAACAAAGGAGAGAGGGGCGGGAGGAGCTGCTAGAAGAGAGGGAAGTTTGTTTAGAATTGATGGATGAAGCAAGAGGACAATGTATAAAGATGACAAGTGGTGAAAAATCTTTGATTTAACCAACCTTCAATAAAAAATTTACTCTAATATGCAAATTAGCATAACTTAGAGCAACAGCACTTGTTTTAGTCATCTTATGTATTTACATCTTTTTTTTAGACATTAACTCATCAGTTAACTCATTAGCATATAAAATCACTTGATGGACAATGATAAACTCAAGTTAAACTTTAATCCAGCATTGGTTTAGAAGATTATTCTAATGAGACTCAATCTCAAACAAAAACATAATAATTTGATTAAATGCATGGTCATATCGACAGTTGATATAGGCTTTCAAAGTCTAAGTCTAATAATATCATATACAGGCCTAAAAGGAAATAGTCAGTTTTGTCTTTGCAACGATAAAAGGTAAGCTAACCTTGACCTAATATATAAAAAATAGTTGTATCAATCCTCACTTTGATTTTAGTTAAGTTATGAACCCTTATATTGAGGCATGGAGCTAGTTGAATTTGAGGCTTCTTTAGAAAAAGAAGTGAGCCCCTATCTCCTGTTATTTAGGTATATGCTTCCTTTTCTTATTATGCATGATAGAATCATTTTCAATGACATCAAGTAGGCTTTGGTGTACTGGATACAATAGATGAAAGTTACAGCGCCGTTCCACATCCATGCGACTTAAGAAGGTGCCATACCATAGTTCTCCCATGTCAAATATATTCCATGAGCCAATTATTTGAATGCCTTAGAATATAATCAAAAGATGTTATAAATGCTACAATACAGGGAACGTTGAGCTATAGGGTATGTTATAAATGCTACATTATCTCCATGATCATTTGTAATTTGGATGCATCAGATGTAGAGTTTAAAGAAAAGGGCACGAGTTCTTATGATCTTTGTAGTTATATAAGGATACTTTATGAATCAAAATGGATAAAAATCAAGACAAAAGTTCATTCACAATAAAATATTTTTTTCATGTGTTGGTAAAAGAGTTTTTTTTTTCTATTTTTTTTATTTGTGTGTGTGTGTAGATTGGGAGACTATTTTATCAATCAAGTCAGGGGTATCACACATATGCTTGAGGATTTTATAGCTTGTACGTATCTTTCTATTTTTTATTTAGATCTGATTCATTTATCTATAAAACTATTTACTCCATCTAGATATTTTTGTAGCAGCTCTAGCAGTTAGTTTTGAAAAATCTTACTCCCGATCTCTTTCACATATGAATGCCTAATTTAGAAGGAAAAAATATGGATCAATATCTTAGTTTCTGTTCAAACATTGATTTAATTCAACTTCATATCCCAAGAAATATATATTATCTAGAATGAAAAAGAAAAACAAAGTCTTTGTATTAAAGCTATGTACTGAGAAATGACAGATATATATATATATATATATAATCTTTTAACAAGGTAGTGCATTTTCCATGGATAGCTCATCATTGATGAGACATCAGCTTATGATCGAGGATTAATTTTAGCATAATCTAAAAGTAACAAAGTATCAAGCATCATTTATATCTCAAGTAATTAATTAGATGATTGTTTTAAATGCTCAATCTTTGGATAATAATGTCAAAAAAAAGGTGCCTATTTTAAGAGAATGCTTAATAGAAATGGATCAAAGTCTAACTATTTCATCACCAATTTCATTGTCCATTGAACATAAAAGATGACTATTTCTTTTGAAAAATAGAGACTAAAGTTATCTCTAATCAGAGAAATTTATGGAGAGTCACCAATTATGTTTCAAAAGCTTCAGATAACAATGTCAAAGAAAAGGTGATTGTTTTAAGAGAATGCTTAACAACAACAAATCAAAGTGTAACTAGTTCATCACTAATGCCATTGTCCACTAATACAGAAGATGATTATTGCTTTTGAGAAAGAGAGATGGAAGTGGGTCTAACCAAAGAAATTTGAGGAGGGTAAACCATAACTCATGTTTCAATCATTAATCAACGAAAATATATCTCTTAGAATGTCTAAAGTTATTCAAAGTTTAAAACATTAATTTTTGATCTTTTTTTTCTTTTAAATTTTAGGGTCATAAGTTTGATATTGAAGGCCACCTCATTATTAAAGATATATATGTCTAGTGTATTGGTCAAGGAAAACAAAAGCTTCTATAATAGCTTGAGAGGAAAATTTTAAAACTTTTAAATATTCATAGTTTATTTTGTCCCATGGGTTGATATTAACAAAAGAAACAACTAGTAATTTCATAAATTGGTCATGTATCAACTCAAGTAGATCCGATAATATATAATTTATAAGATCTTTATAATCCATTTAACCAATGACATGCTTGCTTTCCAAAGATAGATAAGAATGAAGAATTAATTTGAATTTTCAAAATATCTTTGGAGCTAAATCATACACTCGTATAAGGCTTCTAAGAATACTTAGTATCCCCTATTTGTCTCATAATCAAATTGATATATAGAAAAGATAGATACTTTTAGAATAATAAAATATGCTAGTAAAAAAATTCAAATATACAATTCAATAGCTAATGTAAGATAAGTTTGTCTTAACTCTTAACCCTAAATTTTCTTAGAATAAAAAAAACACCTAACCCTAGAAAAAAAATTTAGAAAAATATCTCTAGATTCCTTTGGAGTATGGTAACATATGTAACCACATGCATGTCCTGATAGTTCATCATTTTTAGTAATTTAAAAAAAATAACTCAGTAATTTAAAAAAAATAACTCAAACATAATCCTTTTAAATATTTGAAGAAAACATGTTAGTATTTGCATAACTGAAAAATAAAGAAAAAAATATTAAGCACATTAGAACATACAAAAACATGAAAAACAAAAAAATTATCAATTTGTCATTTTGATAGGAATAGTAGGTAATGAGTTTTGGTCTTTTCTTATCTAGGAGAAAGTTATGCTTGTAAGTGGTTTGTATGATGTGTAATTGACCTAATTATTTTTTAATAATTTTAGAGTCAAGAAAAAAATAGATTGTAGTTCCGATCATAGAAATCATGTCTGAATTCATAAATGTATGAGCTGGAATGGCGGTTGAACTTTAATCCTAGAACTATTATATGCATATAGTATGCTACAAACCAGCAAGCTTATGCAATTTCCTACAAAAAGGATTCCTTATTTCTCTATATCTAAATTCTAATAATATTAATTTTAGATTAATAAAATGCAAGGATATTTTGTACTCATCCATAGGCGAGAGAAAATTTTTGTGATTTTTTTATTTTTAATTAATTAACTATTCCATCCTAACAACTCTATATAATAGTAACTCCCTTCGGAGAGAATGGCTCTTCATCCCCAGAGCCTAGGTTTTCTATAAAAAGGGTATCCTTTGGAGAATCCAACATAGCTTGGGCAGCCCTAGGCCGAAGCTCTATATGGCTAAAAATCTAGAGCAAATTTATATAAAGGTGAACCCTATTGTGGTGTAGAGAGAGCTTCTTTAGTCCCATATCGATTATGAATCAAGAAAAAATATGGCTTATATGGATTGAAACCTTCTCTCCCAACATGAGACATCTTTTAAAGGACAAAATCGTGAGGCTTTAAATAATCAAAGCCCATTGAAGTCTAAAGGCCCACTGAAGCCTAAAGATGGTCATAAGTCAAAGCGGACATTACCTCACATATGCGGAAGCGGAGGCATAAGCCAACCATTTGAGCTATTCGACCCTTTGACCCATGACCATAACATTGGCGCCGTCTGTAGGATTGCCTCTTATCCACACATACTCCCTCTTGACTGGAGGGTTGTGTTGTAGTGTAGAGAAGGCTTCTTTAGTCCCACATCAGTTATGAGTCAAGAGAGAATATGGCTTATATGGATTGGAACCTTCTTTCTCAACGTGAGACACTTTTTAAAGGACAAAACCGTGAGGCTCTAAATGATCAAGGCCCATTGAAGCCTAAAGGCCCACTGAAGCCTAAAGATGGTCATGAGTCAAAGCGGACAATACCTCACGTATGCGGAGGCGGAGGCATAAGCCAACCATTTGAGCCATTCGACCCCTTGACCCATGACTATAACAGACCTTAAGATTCAGATAAGGGTCTAGGTGTAATGATGTAAATGGACTTCACCTATATTAGCATGTAAATTTCATTCCAACTATGTACAAATTCTATAAACAAGGTTATCCATCCAATGTATATCTTATGATGTAGCTAACAAAATATTTAATTAAGGCTGCTTGGGAGGCCATTGAAAATAACTACTTGGCAAGCCATTTATGGTATCAAACATGCATAATAATGGAAGAATTAGAGATTATAGATGTGAATAGATTTCTTGCCATTATCTTTTTCGAGCATATCTCAATCTGTTTAAATTTTTAGGGCTGTCCAACTTTAATAAAGTGACACAGTGTGAATATATAATTGAATGACCTCTGTAGTGCAAATTCTGCACATCAAAATATCCAAACTCTTATAATAGAAGTCCTTATATTTAACTCTAATTCAAATTCTTTATACCTTTGATAATGGAGTATGAAAAACCTAGTTATATTATAATTATATATTGATGCATGACCAAAAGTTTGGTAGGCATATCCTTGGAATATTTAAAATTATGAAATGATGAATTGGGTGGAAGGGATAAGCTATAATGCTAACTCATAAATTATTTTCTTAAATAATTTTTATTAATGTCACAATTTTTTTATTTTTCTTTTTGTAATTCATTAAAGAGTTGCATAATAAGGATTGGCCTCCACAAAACCTTTATTTGAATGACTTTAATTCAAGAGGAGGAAAGATGGAAAAAAAAAAAGCTTCTTTGTCATATGAATTAAGCTAAACGTATATGTGCATGTAAATGAAAAGAATTTAAATACTGTAGGTCTGGCAAGTAATAGTATCTAACGATCAACTATTCATACAACATACGAAAAATAATTAGGGGTTTTAGTCTATCATATAATTTTTTTGTCTCTCAAACTTCTCACCTCTCGTACCTGTCTCCATGTTCTCCTCTCATTGTTTTCCAATCTCATTTCCCTTCAAACCTTTATTCCACCTATGCTTGTGTGATTTGAATGGACAAAATAAAATTGTTAAATTGTGAAAATGAATTCAACACCAAATGGCTCTCAACGGAGGAAGGGAAGAGATAGAGGATTGAGAGCGCTTGCTAGTGGGTGATTGCATCAAACCTCATATGCCTTTTGAAATTTTTTTTGAGCGCACTGCAAGCATTGGTGTTGAAGGGTTGGGATGGAGACTTAGGTTGGAGCAGAGAGTGATACTGATCGATCTTGTTAAAATCAGCAAGAGAGACTGATCATGGCTGAAGGTTGCTTAGGTTCTGCCTCGACAGTCGATGTGGACCTTACATCAAATCTTGGAGGAAGAAGTCAAGAAGGTTCGGCGATATTTTACTAAGATTTTGAAATTCTCTGAGACAGAGATAGAAGAATTAGGACGGCAGCGAGAGAAGCTCGCTGTATCTACCTAGAGCCTGGGTTGGAAAGTTTCAATGGAATGGGTGGCAAAGGAGGTTCGGAAGAAAAGGCAAGTTACAATACCACATTGAATCATTTTCCTTTGCTAAGGACCGTCTTCTCCTTCAATTTCAGTTGAGAGCTAATTGTGAGGCCATAGTCAATGGTGGCCCCTGGTTTATGGTAGGGCAACTAATGGCGATGGAGGCTTAGATGCCTAACTTCATCCCTAGAGTGAAGATGATACATCGATGGTGGTATGGTTGAGACTCCCTTGTCTTCAATCAAGTATTGGAAGACTTCTGCCATACTCAGCATTATGGTGGAGGTAGGGAGGCCATTTGCAATGGATGACCTCATCGATCCACTTTAGAAGGTGGGATACATTCTGGGTTGAGATCGATTCTAGGGAGCCATTAAAGTATCCATAAGAGGAAGGAAGGATGTCTTTTGGCAAACATTTATGTATGAAAACATACCCATCGTTTGCTATCAATATTTCTAGCTAGGGCATGTTGACGATAATTATCTTTTCCTCAACTAATCCCAACTCAGAAGGGAATGATTGTCCACTCGAATCGAAGAATTTCGTTAAAGTTGGAGATGATAGTGGAAACCAGAGGTCTCCATATCTAATGGCAGTGGAAGGCAGGGTGATCCAAGCCTAGACAACATTGGGGATGATACTTTGACTCTTGGTGGCCAGCTAAGAACTAGCCCATGGTTGATCACTTCTTAGATTCGATAATTGCAAGCACCTAGTGTTAGATGTATGCCCTATAAGTCAGATTGGCTGACACATGTACATATTCTAGAAGCATCATTTTATAATTTAAATTTTTAAAATAAATAAAATTTGAATTATTTTTTATTCATATTCTGTTTAAATTGTGTCCATAAATCATTCGAAGAATTAACGGATGATGACACATATTTTTAAGAGTTGAGAATTTGAGATACGTGTCATTAGTGGTTAATTCCTAAATACTTCTGATCGATAGATCGTCATAGGATTGGTGACTGATCCATACAGATCGATATATAGATCGTTTCTTTTCATAGATAGATAAGTCTCGAATCGACAGTATGAGGATACTGGAGCGAGAGTACAGATGCTTGATAGAGATCAAGAGTACTGAGCGTAACCAATACAAGAAGTCACTAGGATGGCTACCCACTCATCAATGACTTGCTCAAAGTTACTGTGGTGTAGATAGTTCTTTGATCTGTGATGCCTCAGCTATTCACAGTAGGATTGCTGTAGTTTGACTGCACCAATACTTGATTACCTAGTTATTCAAAATCTTGAGGTGTATATTGGCTACAGTAGGTCCATTATAGGAATAGGATGCGCACCAAGATAGGATCTGTCAATCCTGATAGATAGGGAGAGATCCTATGCAGTTCATGAGACTGAGTTCTAAAATCCATGACCATGGTAGGTGAATCATAGAAAGGAGTTTTCACAAGATTTTATATGGATTTGAGTCAATTGAATCTGACATATGACGAACGAACAGATTTGATGAGTTATCCTTGACCTATGTCCTATTGAGACTCATGATAAAAAAATCAAACTATACAATAACTGCACCTAAAGATTCAATATTCTATTTTATTAGATTGCTACTACATACTACTAGATGTCATTGATGGATCATGAGACTCATCGATAATCATCTTGATAATCGATGATCCTTGATGGTAAGATTTGAAATCATTCCAATCCATTGAAAGATTTCAATGATATTATGATGGAGATCATAATATATCTCATTACTAGATAGAATAGATCTTATGAGGTCATACACAAAAAAGATCTTTATCCAATCAGATGATTGATTAGTGATTATGAATAGTTATTGGATCTAATCATCAATATGATTGATGATTAATCCAGCGCAAGAGTTGCAATAAAGTAATTCACTAAGAGTTAGTGAATTATAAGAGGATTAATTAACAATTGGATTGCTAATTAGCTCAATTTGATTGAGCAATAGGGATGGGATCAAGTGTAATTGAATTAGATTCAATTTGATTTGATTTGGATTTGATGAGATCAAGCCTAATTGAGTTATGAGATAATCTAATTGTAAGGAAGATCAATTTCTGATTTGATCAGGATTTGGATTCAATTAATTTCTAATTGGATTGAGATTTTATTAAGAAGATTGAGTTTTTAATTAAATTAGATTCTCTTCTCTCTTTGGGTCTAACTAAATTGGATTTGGATTTGGACCAAATTAGATTAACCAAGAGTCCAAACTGGATTGGACTTCTCCCCTTGCGCCACACCCCTCATGGTGCCATTTATGTTTCATGCACAACTTTATTTTTGCATAAAGAAAGTCCACACCAATCTTTTGTTAACACCCTCCTTTCTTCTCTTTTGGATTAGGATTAAATTGATTTTAATATGAATTTGAATTGGTTTTCAAATTTGAGTTCAAGTTGGATCAAGTTTGATCTTATCAAAACCCTAAGTTACCTTATCTTTCCACCCTCTTTTGGATGCCAATTAAAAAGGGCTTTTCTTTTGTGCATGAGAAGGATGAGAAATCTGATTTTCCATAATGAAAACATCAGAAAAGGGGCATCATATCTGAAGGGGGTGTGAGAAAAAAAAAGAGAGAGGCATCGGCACCCTTCTAGGTGTGAGAAAAAAGGAAGAAGAGAATAAGAGAAGAAAGGATTCTTCTCTAGGGTTTTTCTTGGTTCTCTTTAAGCATATCTTTAAGAGAAAAGAGAGAGAAGTCTCTCTTTATCCTCCTTCGTATCAATCAGTCTCCTTCTTCGCAGAGAGACTGAGAAGAAGAAAGTTAAAGAAGATCTGCATCAATTGTCAAGAGATGACTTTTACAAAAGAGCTAGCACTCCGATGAAATTAGGAGCCTCTGATCGGATTAGAGGCTTCGTGTAGATATTCATAGAGATCGAATACATGTATAGCTTGTTGAGGACCTTATCAGATTACCACGATCATCAGATTGTGGTAAAAGACTACCCACGCAAAGGTATAGAGATCGGATCTTCAATTTTTGATATTTTTTAAATTTGATTTTTATTTTTAGCATCTTAATCTTGCATGTGATAGATCTTAGAGTAGCATTAGATTAGATCTAATGTGTGCATGATAGATTAAATCAGATTTAATCAGATTTGAATTTTTTTTGCTGCTAATTTTTTTTTTAAATTTCAGTATGCATAGGAGATTAGATTTTCTAAAAATTTTTTCGAGTGATATCATAGTTAGGTTGTTTCACATGCATTAGATTAAGATCTGATAATCAGATTTATAGATCTAAAAATTTTTGGTTAAAGTTTGAGATCGTTCTGATATAAATTTATTCTAGAACGATTGTTGAACATTTTGTGATAATGTGTTGATCAAAATTTTTAGATCTGATTTTTATGAGATTATGATCGGATTTTATGTGATGTATGAGATGTATATCATGAAATGATCATATTAGATCTATATTCCATGAGATGTATAGATCTGAAATACATATTTTATGATCTGATTTTTATATGATACATGAAATGTATGCTTGATCTATGTAGCATGAGATATGTATATTTAGATTTAAAAATTAGATTTAATAATTAGATTAGATCTAATTTATAACTTGTGATGGATTAGATCCTGCTAATACATGAGATGTATGAAATTTTTTATGTATGTGTGATATGTGTGGATATAAATTAAATTCTTAGTAGCCTAGTACTCTTCGAGAATCATAGTAAAGACCGTCTTGCTATATAAGACTATGGTGGAAGGGGTGCCTGTACAAATAAAAAAAATTATAAAAAGAAAGAATTTACTATCATGCAAAACTCTAGATCCAAAATTATTAAGGATCTAAACATGAATTTGAATTTATATAATTATGTATGAGATGCATAATTAAATATTTAGATATGAAAGTAATTTTGACATCTAAACTAAATCTGATTTCATAATATACTTAATTAAGATCTGAAATTGAGAATTAAGGATATAAAATTAAGGCAATTAGATTTTGTGTGGTTCATCAATACATATAGTGGTCGCACCATATCACTACAACCCTTGATGTAGGGTATATCGTGAACTCAAATTGAAAATGATTGTGATTGCAATTCGTAGTGGAAAACTGAAGCATACTCAATCTCAAATTGGTAGACTAATTTGATGTCTAAGACAAGAATATAGATAGTGATTATTTAATTAGGACTATTGCCACAGGCAACAGGGAGCCTCTCATACATCTTATCTTATCTGATCATTTTGGACATCAATTTTGATTTTATGATGCTTAAAATTGAGTCCACTTCAATTTGCGTTGCACTATGAGACTGATTGGATGAGACCAAATCATGATCACTTTAGTAGATCCAATTTAATTATGGATGTACATGAGATGTAGTAAATAATTAAATCTAAAAGATCTAAATTAAAAACCTCTTCAATAATATTAAGTCGAGAGATCTTCCATCATTGTAGTGCTGTATCCTCTCTGATGTTAATTGTTCTCGACTGGATACAGTAGTTTAGTTGCATCAGAGAAGAAGTAATCACTCTATTTATAGCAGGTTGGAGATGGGGTTGGGCCCAAAATCTGTCAGATGAGAGTCCAATGATGGCTTCACTCATGCTCAAAAGTGGATCTGACTTAACTAAGGATGAGGTTAAGATCTGTCAGGTGAGGTTTCAGAATTTAGAGACCATGTCTGCTACAATTTACTTGAGAAGTATTGGGCAAGAGTTGTCCATCCATTAGTTGACACATTCATCAAGATCTATCAGATGAGGTGGTGTGCTAATCAGTGGGACCGTAGTACCCACTAGGAACCTTAACTCGTGAAAAAATTTTTGCTTCCCAATCTGAGGAGTGTTGGGATCGAAAGAAATAGTGGGAGCTAAGTTTATTTTTAAAATAATTTTTTTAAAGTAAACTAAAATCAATTACAAAAGTCTAACTAGAAACTTCTTTTCTCTGTAGAAAATTATTTGCCTCAAGTAGTCTAGTCTGTATCTTAGAAATCAACTAATTGCCAGGTTCCAACTATAAGGATTGGCTAAAGAACTTGAAAGGTGTTTTAAGTTTCAAAAAAATCGATTGTGTTTTAGACTAGAACATGCCAATAGGGATCTTGAAGAGTTCAAGAGGCATACCTTTAGAAGATATGTCAGATCTGCTCGTGATCGAGACTAACCTAACGGTTTCTTCTACTACCAATTGAATAATAGACTCTGATTCTAGTGTACATTTATGTACTTTAATATAGAATCTTAAGAAATGTAGAAGGTTAAGGCTAAGAAAAATAACCCTATGGGTAGGCAATAGAGCAAGAGTTGCTACTGTGGCCGTAGAAACTTATCCTTTTCGACTACCTTTTGATTTCTATCTAGAACTAAGGGACTATTACTGTGTAACTAATGTAAGTAAAAATTTGATTTCTATTTCATGCTTAGCACATAATGATTATGAAATTAGTTTCAATAAGGACCATTGTATCATTTATTTTGAAAATAAAATAATTACACATGGTCACTTAATCAACAGTCTCTACCATTTGCATATTGATGTAGATGAATCAGTTAACTTATCCAAGCAAACTATGAGTACTGTTGGATCTAAGAGATCCAAAAATGAGGTTAACCTAAAGTACATATGGCACCTTAGGCTAGATCATATCAGAGAAGAAAGGATTAACAGACTGGTGAAAGATGATCTTATAGACTCATTCTCAGATGAGTTGATTCCAGTCTGTGAATTCTATCTTTAGAAAAAAAAAGATCAAACCATCCTTTATAGGATATGGGAAAAGGATCATTGAGGTACTAGCTCTGATACATAGTGATATGTGCGGCCCATTTGATGTGCCGGTCAAAGAAGGATATCTCTATTTCATCATCTTTATCGATGATTTTTCATGATACGAGTGCATATTTCTTATGAGATACAAATTTGAAGCCTTTAAAAAATTCAAAGAATTTAGATGTGAGGTAGAGAAGCAAATTGAAAAATCACTTAAGATACTTTGATCAGATCAAGGAGGAGAATATCTGAGTAAAATTTTTTTTTGATTATCTTAAAAAAAATAATATAATCTCTCAATGAACTCCATCTAAAATATCTCAGCTTAACAAAATTTTAGAATGAAGAAATCGGACCCTATTGAATATGGTTTGATCCATGATGAGCTTCACCGACCTCTCTTTATTTGGAGATATGCCTTAATGACTGCCAATTACTTAATTAATAGGATTCTCTCTAAATCCATTCCTACTACACCATGTGAGATATGGCATGGTAAGAAGCCGAATTTTGGTTATCTCAAAATTTAGGGATGTTCGATTTATGTCAAATAACAACAAGTAGACAAGTTAGAGGTCGGATCTATGACAGTTCGTTTTATAAGATACCCAAAAGAGTCTTTGGGATACTATTTTTATCTTCTAAAGAATCACAATGTGATTGTGAGCCAGCATGCCAAATTTTAAAAAAAAAGATTTTATCTAAGATAGAGGTATGGGAAGAAAATTTAGTTCGAAAAAAGTATCTCTGAAGAGCAGCGAGTCATAGAACCAAAGGAACCCATTCCACCTCGTAGATCCACTAGGATCTCACGTCCTCCTGAAAGATACATGGGTATGCTGGAAGAAGATGTAGAGAAAATATTTCTTATAGATGATATGGACCATGTTGATGATCCTAAAATCTATGACGAAGCGATGTCAGACATTGAGTCCGAGAAATAGTTGAAAGTGATGAGGTCAGAAATTGACTAAATGCATACCAACCAGGTCTGGATCTTAGTAGATCCATTAGTAGAAATAGTTTTTATTGGGTCTAAATAGATCTTTAAGAGAACGATTGGTTCAGATGGAAAGATAAAGACCTTTAAAGTGAGGCTTGTGGTTAAAGATTATAGTCAGCGTGAAGGCATTGACTATTAGGAGACCTTTTTGTCAGTAGCCATACTGAAGTCTATTCAAATACTGCTTGCTGTTGCAGTAGCTTATAACTATGAGATATGGTAGATAGATGTGAAAACTATCTTCCTGAATGGATATCTTAAGAAAAATAGTCTATATGGAGCAGCTTCTAGGTTTCACATTCAGTGATGAAGATCACAAGGTCTGCAAGCTGCAAAGATCCATCTATGAACTAAAACATGCATCTCAGAGTAAGAATACTCAATTTGATGATGCGATCAAATCGTTTGGTTTCATCAACAATGAGAAGGAACCGTACATATTCAAGAAGGTCAGTCAAAGGGCTGTCACATTCTTTGTATTGTACGTAGATGACATCTTCCTAATTGGAAATGACATTCCTATGATGATTTCTGTGAAAGTTTGGTTGTCCAAAAAATTCTCCATGAAAGATCTTGAAGAAGTATTCAATATTTTGAAAATAAAGGTCTATAGAGATGGATCTAAGAGGATGCTAGGCTTGTCATAGTAATTATGCATAAAGAAAGTGCTGAAACTGTTTAGCATGAAAAACTCTAAGAGGGGTCTATTGCCCTTCAGGCATGGAGTTTATCTTTTCAAGAAGATGTGTCCTAGTATACTTGAGGAGATTCAACGTATAAGCAAGATCCCTTATGCTTCTACTATAGGGAGCCTCATGTACGCTATGCTATGTATTCGATCTGATATTACTCTTGTTGTGAATGTTACAAGCAGATATCAGTCGAATCCAAGTGAGAAGTACTAGATTGCTGTGAAGAATATCCTTAAGTACTTGAGAAGAACTAAAGATCTCTTCTTGATCTTTGGAGGAGGAGAATTATGGATACAAGATACACAGACTCAGACTTTATGTCTGACATTAATGATAGAAAGTCTACATCAAGTTTTGTATTTTTATGTAATGTGGTTAGCTGAAAGAGTTTCAAGCAATCGATTATTGCAGATTCCATCATGGAGGTAGAGTACATCGCTACATCGAAGGCTGCTAAGGAAGGATTCTAATTTAAAAAGTTTATTGCGGAGCTGGGTGTTATGCCATCAGATATCGTTCTTATCTTCTGTGATAACAATGGTGCTATAGCACTTGCTAAGGAATCAAGATCTCACCAGAAGTCTAAGCACATCGAGCGATGATTTCATTTGATTCACAAATACCTCGAGAAGAAGTTCGTCGAAACATAAAGAGTGACTCCACAGAGAATGTGGCTGACCAAGCCACTAAGCCAATAAAAGACTGAAACCTACCTTAAGAAGATGGGGTTTAGGTTCATGGCCAATTGACTTTAGGTCAAGTGGAAGTTTGTTAGATGTATGTCCGAGAAATCAGATTGACTGACACATGTATACATTCTAAGAGCATAATTTTGTAATAAAAATTTTTGAAATAAATAAAATTTAAATTACTTTTTCATTCATATTGTATTTAAATTGTGTCCATGAATCGTCTAAGAAATTAACGGATAATGACATATATTCTCAAGAGTTGAGAATTTGAGGTACGTGTCATTAGTGGTTAATTTTTAAATACTCTTGATCGATAGATCATCGTGGAGATGGTGACTGATCCAGATAGATGGGTGCATGGATCATTTTTTTCATGAGTAGACGAGTCTCGAGTCGACAATATGGGGATACTACAGTGAGAGTGCAGGTGCTTGATAGAGATCAAGGATACTAAGTATGACCAACACGAGAAGTCATTAGGATAGTTATCTACTCGTTGATGACTTGCTCAAAGTTGCAGTGGTGTAGATAGTTCTTTGACCTGCAATGTCTCGGTTGTTCACAGTGAGGTTGCTATAGTTTGACTGTACCAACACTTGATTATCTAGCCAATCGAAATTTTGAGGTGTATGTTGACTACAGTCGATCCATTGTAAGAATAAGGTGTGCACCAAGATGAGATCTATCAATCTTGATAAATAGGGAGAGGTCCTATACAGTTTATGAGACTAATCCACTATAACAAAACAGGATATTAGTGATAAAAAAAATTCATCGCTAATAATGAATTTTCGTCGCTAATAGTTATTAGCGACGAAATTATTGTCGCTAATATTTAATCATAAATAATGACATCATTGATAATTTTTTATGATAAAAAAAAATTTCATCATAAATAATTAATTTTATCATTAAAAAAATTATTTTTTTGAAATTTATTTACGATAAAAAATTTTAGTCATAAAAAAAGATAATTTATGATAAAATTTTACATCACTAATAAAAAATAATTATTTATAATAAAATTTTTTTATCATTATTAATTTAATTAAAATTTTTTATGAAAATTAAATTTAAAAAAGTATTAGCGACGTAAATTTTTCATCGCAAATATGATAATTTTTGACTTAAATTTTTATGATTAATAAATAATAAATTAATTGTAATAAAAATATTTCTATCATTATTAATTTAATTAAAAATTTTTATAAAAATTAAATTTAAAAAAATATTAGCGACATAAACTTTTCATCATAAATATAATTATTTATGATGAAAATATTTTCATCGCTATTAATTTAATTAAATTTTTTTATGAAAATTAAATTTAAAAAATATTAATGACATAAATTTTTCATCATAAATATTATAATTTTTGATATAAATTTTTGATGATAATAAATTTTTAATTATTTATGATGAAAAGAGTTTCATCATTATTAATTTAATATAAAATTTTGATATTTTTAAATTTATTAAAAAAATTATTTATGATCAATTTTTCATCACTAATTTATTTTTTGGTGATCAATATTTTATTGAAAATAATTCTGTCACTATAATTTACACATATTTTTTTAAAAATAATTTATGAATATATATTTAATTTATATTTATAATGTTTTTTATAAATTAAAAATAAAAAATTTATTTAATAAATTTATAAATAAATTTTAGTATTTTATTATATTAAATTAAAAATATAAGAGGTCTAAAATAAAAATAAAAAGCTACATAAATAGACCGTCAAGTGTCAGCATCTGCAGAAGGAGAACAGACTAGAGAAGGAGAGCGCTCGGTTCGACCTGTTGCTGACTCATCAACTGCATCATCTGCTCCATCTGCACTATCCGCTCCATCATCTAGATCTGGAGCCACTGATATTCGTCGATGCGTGCAGTCAACTCATCAGCTCGCTGCTCAGTCTGTCTCTACACCTCTGTCAATCGAGCATCGCAGGCAGCATGAATGTCAACCTTGGACGAGCATGAGATTGAGGGAGTAGTGATCCCATGTCCTATACCTCTAATATAACAGGGTCTCATACCAAGCACCTGATCATAGATCTCGTCATCTGTAGGTGCGGTCGAATCCTCAGGGGTAGGCTCGGATGAATCATTCGAATTTAATCTGGTTCTAGTGATTGCATCTGGTAATCCTTTATTTAGTTAGTGGGACTCACATTTCTTTAGGATCTGATGTCTATCATACGGTTATAAAAATTAAAGTTATAGCTATTTTAATTTTGTATTGAAAATCAAACTATGAATGAAAAAAATAATAGAAAAAACTTACAAAAAGCTCTTGACTCTCCGTCATCCACTCTCCTGACCGTCGCTGGTGGATCCTCTAATAGATATCGATCCTACCAAGAAGCTCGCCATTCTCAGTATCTCTCTGTAATTTGAGAATAATTAATTAAAAATTTTTAAATAATTTGAGAGTTAAAATATACTAATTAAAAATTACTTATCATCTGCTCTATGTAACGAGCGAACGACCTCGAACCTCCATAATGCGGTACAGTCTGTCTCATCCGATTCATGATATTCTGGGCATATCTTCTCTGTACAGTTAGCAGTCAAATTAGTAGGTAACAAACTGAATTTAAGAATAAATGATTCAATTATTAAACTTTAAAAAAAAAAGTTTGGATGTGTAATCTGATATGCCGGATCTTCATAATGCCGGTATATGACAGTCCAATCATCCATAGTGATGCTATTATAGGACCGCTGCCACACTGCCTTCACTCTATGATCCTGCATCATATGGTACCAATACTAATGGATGCGATGGCGATACTCCTTGAAATGCAAAGATAAATGAGTGTCCACAGCTCACCGTACACGATCCTTCTCAAAATCAATAATATCAAATGCACCCTATCAATAACAAATATTAGAAGAATATCATGCTAATTAAATATTCATAATATAATTTATTTTACTTATAACTGGATGTAAAAAATCTCTTTCTGAGCTGGTACAATGTGATGCCAATCGAAAAACATTACGGGGGCATAGCT
Source organism: Elaeis guineensis (assembly GCF_000442705.2). Classification (NCBI taxonomy): domain Eukaryota; kingdom Viridiplantae; phylum Streptophyta; class Magnoliopsida; order Arecales; family Arecaceae; genus Elaeis; species Elaeis guineensis. The sequence continues at coordinate 118,853,967 of NC_025998.2, read as the reverse complement.
ACAGCATATGATGCCCAGCTCGATCTGCCATGGCTCGCACCATCCCCTAATAGCTACACCAGGTGGTATCTCAATATGGAGATGCTGTCTCGGGTGCTCGCATCTCCAATGTTCTAAAGCGAGGTTCTTCGATGGACCTCACCCTCACCTCACTACTGGTGGAGATTGACTTGAAACAATAATAAATAAATTATTAGTATGATAGCTAGCCAAATAAAAAAATTAAAATTTATTATATAAAAGGTATAATAATACCATTTGGATCCACCTCACTCAGACCTGTCAGTGCAGGACCCTCTAGCGACGGAGCTGTTGCGGTAATGAAAATCAGGGAAGACACCTCAGCCTTCGGGATAGACTGTGAACGCGAACATCGTCGTCTATCTCCTGGTGCCATACCTATAATTTTTGACATATAAATAAATATAATATTGAATAATAATAATAATAATAATAAATAAATTACATTCAAATGAATAGAATTATATCGCATACCATTATTGCAAGAGAAGATTGAACAAAGAATATAGATTTACTCATTAATATTTATATCTTCCTCGATGTGTAGATCCTCCTCCGAATCATAATAATCGACATATGTGTCGTCTTCTATCTCATCATTATTTATGAATTGATCGTCGCCCTCTGACTCATCAAGATTAAATATAAAATCAGCTTCAACTTCGTTGGATGGCAGATCAGTCTTATTCAAAAGAGTTATTACAAGTTCTACATCAACAAGAAGCTCGACTAATGTTTGTTCTTCCTCTTGAAAAGCTTCCTCTTCATGTAAATTCAAATTTTCATCCATCTCTAATTGGGTTAGTATGTCATATATGCCTCTAGGTGTTATTTTTTTGTACGATATGCCAATTACCTCAATACTTTAGATCCTTCAAATATATTATTTGCTTCGCTTAAGTTGCTAATATATATGGCTTATTCTGGTACCATGTTCATGAAAAATTTATACTGATAAAGTGTGGATCGATATAAATATCAATCTTTTTGTTGCTAATATCCCATCATTCATACTAAAATAAGAATACAGAATTACTGGACCCATACTTCAGTTTTATAATATCTATCAGTACACCATAATATGCAATCTCTTTTTCTCCATCATATCCTATCATAACAATCCCACTATTCTGGGTCCATTGTTACATCTCAAACTTTTTTGTGTGAAATCTCATTCCTCCAATGATACAGAATGTGTAGTAGTTAACTCTTCGATCGGGATCACATGCTAAATCGTATAACTCATCGATCGCACCCTCTTCTTGATTGAAATACTTATATTTCATCTATATCATAATATAAAAAATTATATTGGTTCAAATAATTATTTTTATAATTATTAAAAATAACGTATTACTAGTGCAAGTTACAAGATCACTGAATTATTTTGCAAATTTTTTCCTATATCGATCATCAGCATCCGTATTATTCTCTCTACATAATATACTCGTGTGCTCACTGCAACAAATCATGATTTTTAATTTTACATCAAGATAAAAAAATTACTTACAACATTAAACAGTATACTAAGATGGTGCTTACTCAATAAAATTTTCAATTTTTTTATAATTATTTAGAACATAAAAATGTGCCTTAGATGGCTCATTCACGTCTATAAATTCATATCTCCTTCTATCAATGGGTCGAATCATTTGTTTAAATATAGATAGCATCGGTTCATTGTCACCTCATTCATGATCTATGGTACGATCTGTACGATTGAATCTTATTTCGATATCATCAAGATATATCAAGTAGAATGTGACACACTCCGTAGCTACGTATGCTTCCACTATAGACCCTTCAGGCTGTGCTTTATTACGCACATACTTTTTTAGGATACATAAGAATCTATAAATAAAAATAAATTAAAATTTTAGAAATATATTTATATTTTATAACAGATATGATAAAGTGCACATAATTTCTTTACCTTTCAATAGGATACATCCACCGATAATGTACCGGTCCGGTCAAAAGAGCTTCCTTCGAAAGATGAATAGCCAAATACACCATAACATCAAAAAATGATGGTAAAATTTTTTTTTCTAACTTACAAAGAATGAGTATGATATTCTTCTCAAATTTCTCAAGCAAGTTAATATTCAATTTTCAACCATACAGTTCTCGAAAGAACACTCCCAACTCAATCAATATAGTTTGAACTGAAGCGAAATTCAGTGCAGGGATAAAATGATAATTTTAAAAATTTTTTAAAATCATTATTTTATAATAAAAATTATTAATTAATCTAATTAATTAATATAAATTTATCCTATACTAGGATCTAAATATGATATATAGCAAGCATTCATTTAAATTTGAAATTCAAATGCGAATAGTAAATATTTTACTGTAATGTGTTCAGAACACAATACCTTTGTGCGGGTAGAAAATCGCTACAATCTGATCACCCTCGGGAGAGTCTGATCGTCGCGATATAGCCACACAGCATATTTGGCCTCTGCGGATCATCCACACGAAGCTTCCGATCTGATCGACTCCTCACGAGTGCTAGCTCGCTGTAGAGCCCTTTTGACGGTGGATGCTGATCGAACTCCTTCGATCGATGTCTGTCAATTTTTTGGATGCTCCGAATCATCAACAGATGTGCTTGAGAGGATGTTGAAGATCTTCCTAAGATTTTGTGGGCTCACGACACTCATAGCTCACTTTCTCACTTCCCGAACCCCAGGCTAAAACTCTAGGAAACTCACCGAAAACCTTGCACCCACTTTTTTTTCTTTTCTTTCTTTTTCTCTTGGAAGGATATGCACTTCCTTCTCATGCACAAGACTTCTCACGCCCCAGAATTTTTCTCCAAAAATCTTCTTCTTGCATGCCCCACTCTTCTCCTCCTTTTATAACAACGTCAAACATCTTATCCAAAAGAAAGGATAAAGATGAGTAATTGCACATTTGAATTCAAATCAAATTTTGAATTCAAATGGACACCAACTCATCCCTTATCCACTAAAGACGTGAGGCATGGCTTAAATTGTGCATGGAGTGATTTCATGAGAAACCTTTTCTCATGTAATAAATGGGGCGTAAAAAAAAGATAAGGTGCAAAGATTGATTGCCCATTCAAATTCAAACTTTATTTTGAATTTGAATGGCCAACCAATCATCCTTATCCATTCATATGCCACATTAAAGTGGGGCATGGAGAGGGCTTGGCGTGAGAAAAAAATTCATAAGAAATTTCTTCTCATGAATTCAAATGGGTGCAATGGAAGTGAGGTGGCGCATGGAGATTGGGTCAAGGTGGTTTAATTATTTAAACCAACCTAATTGAACCAAATAAGTTAGTTCCAATTAGACTAATTTAAACCCAACTAAATTAGGCTTAATTAGGCTCAATAAAATCCTAATCAAATCAGGAATTGATTAAGCCCAACCCCTAATCAAATCAGAGACCAAACCATCTCGACGATTAGGTCAACTCTTAACCTAATCGGATCAAATCCAACTGAATCCAATTCAATTGGACTTGATCCAAAAATAATTACTCAATCAAATTGAGTTAATTAGTGATCAAATCACTAATTAAATCTCTCATAAATACTGAGTCCAAATTTGATGGACAATCAGGCATCAGAATTCATCGATATGTAACCCTGATCGAAAAGTTCCAACCAGTGGGACTCTTGACCCCGGTACCCATAATGTGTGGAACTCATGATCAGAAAATCCTGATTCTCGATCACTGAGTCCCAAATATGTAGGATTCTACATCAGCCATCAGATCAGATAGAAACCTCTAATGTGTGTGACCCTGCAGGTTCGAACCTAAACCGGTAGCACAGGAACCAATTCCTGTACTAATCGAAGTGACCATCTAGCAATGGTACCCGATGTCTGGATAGGTCGAAGAGTCACAATCGCAACACTCAGAACCTACATGAATATGGTTACTGTATAATTCATCCTTTTGACCCCTGTGTTTAGGACGACTCAGGGTTAAACTATCAACCCTGATCAGATCATCCGAATCATGCTCAAATCAAACAGTCCTGTGACTCCACACAAGGACTACCCTGGTCAAGATTTTGCTAAATTGAAATATGACTGTACACAGCTCCTAAACTGGAGTGGTCAATCCCATTTTGACACACGCACCGACAAGTCAAGTACTTGACTACACCCAGCAGCCTTCCGTTACTGAATTAAAAATTTAGGTAGTCTAGTACCTAAGTGTAGTGAGTTGCTTGCAAGTCACCGTGGTGGTCTCAGGTTGGAGGAATATTTATACCCATATTCCATCAGAGCAAATCTTGACAGCAAAAATAGCTCCAAAGTCAGTCACGTTCAGTGCAGATGTACCTTTACATCTCACCTGTATACCATACCAGTGTCTTCACACTCATTGGTTAAGAGGACAACCAACCTATATGGCACACAACGATCTATGCTTGATAAACATTGTCGTCCTTGGTAACAACGTATCATTTGATCGTGAACAGATTTAAAGACTAAACGACAAATCCTCCTTTGTCGAGTCTAAATAGTCCTAAGGACTTCACCACAACATAGGAGTTCATTAGAAGATGAAATATTTTGTGATAAAAAATGTCAAAATAATTTTTATTAATTCATAATTTATATACAAATACAAAAATAAGCACAATCGTCAACAGACTGACGATTGGTTTTGGGACACTATTCCCAACAATCTCCCACTTGGCCTAAAGACAATCAGTGCAGTATCTAATACCCATCTTTGACTTGTAGTTGTCGAACTCCTTCACCGCAATGGCTTTAGTGAATGGGTCAGCGAGGTTCTCCTTTCCGTCGATCTTCTGAAGATCGACGTCATCTTGATCCACAATTTTCTGGATGAGATGGTAGCGGCGCAGAATATATTTCGTCCGCTGGTGTGCCTTTGGTTCCTTCGCCTGAGCAATGGCTCCAGAGCTGTCACAGTAGAGCAGAACTGGACCAACAAGGGAGGGTGCTACTCCGAGCTCGATGATAAATTTTCTCAGCCACACCGCTTCTTTGGCAGCATCTGATGCGGCGACATACTCCGTCTTGCAAACTGAATCAGCCACTGTGTGCTGCTTGGAACTTTTCTAGCAGATAGCCCCACCATTAAGGGTAAAAATAAATCCCGACACACTTTTGCTGTCATCATGATCAGACTGGAAACTAGAGTCTGTAAACCCTATAAGTCTCAAGTCTGATTCACCATAAACAAGTCACTGGTCCTTAGTATTTCTTAAATACTTCAGGATAGTTTTAACAACCTTCCAGTGATTCTCCCTTGGATCAGATTGATATCTACTCACTACCCCTAGTGAGTATGCCACATCTGGTCGTGTACATGTCATGGCGTACATGATAGATCCCACTGTCGAAGCATATGGAATTCTACCCATACGTTCTCTCTCTCTTGAGGTGTTGTCGGACAATTCCTCTTCGAAAGAGAAATTCCATGGCCTATCGGAAGATAGCCTTTCTTGGAATTCTCTATGCTGAACCTCTTCAGCATAGTATCAATGTATGTGGACTGAGATAAACTAAGCAACCTTTTAGATCTATCCCTATAGATCCTCATCCCTAGGATGTAGGAAGCTTCTCCCAGATCCTTCATGGAGAACTGTGACGACAGCCAAATCTTTATTCCCTGTAATACAGGGATATCATTCTCGATTAAGAGAATGTCATCCACATATAATACAAAAAATACTACTACTGGACCATTAGCCCAATTATAAATGTATGGCTCTTCTCCATTCTTAACGAAGCCATACATCTTGATCGTCTTATCAAAATGTATATTCCAACTCCGTGATGCCTGCTTAAGTCCATAAATGGACCTCTGTAGCCTGCACACCTTAGACTCATCTATGGATGTGAATCCTTCAGGTTGTATCATATACACCTCTTCATCCAGCTCTCCGTTTAAGAAAGTTGTCTTCACATCCATCTGTCAGATTTCATAATCCAGATGGACAGCTATCGCAAGCATAATCTGAATGGATTTGAGCATTGCCACAGGAGAAAACGTCTCGTCATAGTCTATACCATAACGTTGATGATATCCCTTGGCAACCAGATGGACTTTATAGATTTCCACCTTTTTGTCTGCACCTCTCTTCCTCTTAAAGACCCACTTACACCCTATGGGTTTTACTCCTTCGGGTGGGTTAACCAATGTCCACACATCGTTGACTTTCATGTACTCCATTTCAGATTTCATGGCCTCTAGCTATTTCTCAGAGTCGGATCTCTGCATTACATCCATGTAGGTGATCGGATCCTCATCATTTTCATCAAGTTTGATAGGATCATCGTCCCAGACCAAGAAACCATAGTATCTGTCCGGTTGACGTGGTACTCTACCAGATCGCCTTAAGGGTGCTTGAACAATGGGCTCCGAATCTGATCTAACCAAATCCGATTCAGGGTCAGCAACTTATGTCGATTTTTCCACCTGTCGAACTTCGTCAAGTTCGATCTTAGAGGCAACAGTCCCTTCACCAAGGAACTTCTTTTCCAAAAAGATTGCCTTAAGGCTAACAAACACTTTTTGCTCATCAGCTAGGTAGAAGTAATACCCTTTGGTCTCTTTTGGGTATCCTATAAAATTACACTTGTCAGACCTAGGTCCAAGCTTGTCCGTAATTAAACGTTTAACATAAGCCGGACACCCCCAAACCCTAAGGTGCGAGAGTACTGGCTTACGTCCTATCCATATCTCATATGGCATTTTGGTTACAGACTTACTCGGAACTCTATTTAGAAGGTAACAAGCTGATTCGAGCGCATATCCCCAAAGGAAGATCGGCAGACCAGCAAACCCCATCATGGATCAAACCATGTCCAACAAGGTCCGATTCCTCCTTTCAGATACACCATTATGTTGTGGTGTTCCAGGAGGAGTCCACTGAGAGAGAATCCCATTCTCCCCAAGATATGTCAGAAAATCATTGGAAAGGTATTCACCTCCTCAATCAGATCAAAGAGTTTTAATACACTTTCCAGTTTATTTTTCTACCTCATTTCAGAATAGTTTGAATATTTCAAACAACTCCAATTTATGCTTCATTAAATAGACATACCCATACCTCGATAGGTTGTCTGTGAAGGTTATGAAGTAGAAATATCCACCTCTTGCACTTGAGCTCATGGGTCCACATACATCAAAATGTACTAAAGCCAAGAGTTCACTGGCTCGCTCACCTTTTCCAGTAAAAGGTGATTTGATCATTTTACCAAGAAGACAGGACTCACAGGTTGGAAGTGATTCACAATCACCTACTTCAAGAATTCTTTCTTGAGCCAACCTATTTATCCTGTTCTTATTGATATGACCTAGCCTACAGTGTCAAAGATAGACTTCTGACACATTATCTATTCTAGGGCATTTACCGGAGGTTTGAACCATATTAACAGGTTGTGATAGAAAGTAAATTCTATTATTAAGTTGTCCAACAAACATTGTAACACCATTCAAAATGATATTACAAATATTTTCTTTTATTAAAAATTGATAACCGTTCATGGCCAAAAGGCCTACAGAAATAATATTTAATAAAAAGCTTGGACAATAGTGACATTCACTCAGAATTATATTTCGAGAATTGATTACAAGATTCATGATTCCTAATGCTAGAACTGGAACTTTGCTTCCATCTCCAACGTTCAGGAATCTCTCGCCTTCATCAAATCTCCTACTGACCTGTAGACCCTGCATCGAATTGTAAATATGATAATGGCTTCCGGTATCCAATACCCAGGCAGTAGTATCACAAATGGAAAAGTTGCAAGGTGTTATCATATAAGTACCTTGCTTCTTCTTCAGCTTGTTCGGGTCCAGTGAGGCAATGTATAGAGGACAATTTCTCTTCCAATGCCCCTACTTCTTGCAAAAGAAGCACTCCGTCTGGCTCTGATTGGGCTTGCGCTTCTTGGTCTGACCATGTGCATACATCCCAGCATGCGGTTGCACCTTCTTATTCTTCTTTTTCTTGTTCTTCTTCCCTTTCTTAAAGGATCGACGACTAGAAGAAGACCCTCCCACAATATTTACCGACTCCTTATGGAGCTGGTGGTCCTTCTCAAAGTTCTGTAGCAACCCCAACAAGCCGTGATAGTTCACTGCAGGCTTTGTCATTCGAAAATGAGTAAGGAAGGGAAGGTAGGACTTGGGAAGAGAATTAAGGATCGCATCCTTATCGAGCTGCTTGTGTAGGGGAAAGCCCAGTTTACTTAGGCGTTCAATCATTTCGATCATGTACAGTACATGATCAGTGACTGAGGCTCCATCCCTCATTCGAGCATTGAAAATGGCACAACTAGTTTTGTGCCTTTCAACGTCGTCAGGCGTGCCAAAGGAGTCATTCAATATTTGAAGCATCTCTTGTGGTTGGGCATTCTCGAACCTGCGGCTGAACTCATCATTCATTGCCGCCAGCATAATGCACCGAACGGTGGTGCGATCGTTGAGCCACTTCTGATAAGTATCTCGGACCGTCCCTCTAACGTTCGGGGCTGACTCCTCAGGTGTCGGATCCGTTACTACATAAAGGATCCGCTCATGCTCAATGACGATTTTTAATTTTCGATACCAGCTATCGAAATTAGGTCCCATGAGCTTGCCATTATCTAATAATGACCGGAGGGATAGAGTAGTGGCTATAGCTGCATAAAAGAAAACCAGACCTCTATTAGTACATAAATTATAAATACTAAAGACTTAGACTTTAGTCTAAAGTTTCTCCCAGTATTTTTACGAACTGGTAGCCTCAACCTCCAATTCAAGAAATTACTTTAATTCCTTAGTGGGTACTAGAATCCACACAAACTACACACGAGCCCAACTTTGGTTGGTCAACCCATGTGCATCTATGGGTAGGTTCATAACTAGTTGTTTCTCTAAACAACTTCTAGTAATTGATTTTGTCTCAGAACCTAATTAGTAGGCTTTGGCCTCCACTGAAAAGATCTGGTTAGGTCCAACCATTAACATGATTTGATTTGGTGAATCGGACCAATAAATGATCAGGCCCAACTTTGGCCGGCCAATCTGATCACCATCAGAAAGGCTCAAACCAAATTATCATATTATGAATGATAATTCCATTAGTCAATAAGCACCAGGCCTTTGGGCCTCCAACGATTATTAAACTAATGGACTCATTATCACTCACTTAATGGGAGGCTATGACTTAGTTATCAATATAACTTAATCATTTTTAGGGACCTAATAATTTTTGAGAATTTTATTAAAGAATAGATGAGAAGAAAATATCCAGCCAATTTCAATCCTCCCACTGACTTCACCAAGTCAGATTAAAAAAGATTTAATTAAAGCTGGCATTAGGAGCACCTAAATCAGTCAAACTGATTTACCTAATGACATGGGTGAGCCCTAATCACCAAGTGATCTAATCAAAACCTAATTCACCAGGTTGGCCAGGTAAGTGAGATCAGTGGTGGGAATAAGCCATTAACTCGTCAGAGATCGAATCACTGCGAGTAGCTCCCACTTAAAAACCACTGGTCAAACTGCCAAACTTACCTTAGACACCAACCGGTTCATTAGTTTTAATTTGATCAACTTAGTAAATAGGGTTCCACCGCGTAGCTATGAATTAAGTCCATCTTGGTCTAGTTAAAGACATAGACCCATTCAACTACAACTATTGGAGTTGAGTCTAGAGTATTCTTGACCTAATCTAATTCAACTTTTGATTAGATTTGACCAATTACTCTAATTTAGTCCATTTCTTTAAGCTAACCTTAGGTCTAACCCAATTATGGACCTAATCCATCTAACCCATTGACCCACAAGTTTATGCAATTATCTTAGGTCTTAATTCACAATTCTAGACCTACTAGACAATACTTAATTTTTTTAATTAAGTATTTGGGCTGATGGGTCAAGGTTTGACATTTCGAAAATAATTTTCAAATTTGAAAGGTTTTATTTTTTGTTCACCAAATATGTTGACTCATTTCACAAATAGATCAGCACATTTCATAAATAGCAATTCTATTGCTAATTACATAACAGAAAATAACTTAATCAAAATAAATCATGAATATTCTTTTAGATCTAATCTAACAAATTCATGAAAAATTTCACAATTGAACCTTTATATCTTAATTCCTTTCGCTGCTTCATCTGCATGGGATATAATTGCAGCGGCACTCCTACCGCCATAGGAGACCCCATCGAATGGGAGGAGAGGGCATTTAAACCCTACTTTTCTCTTATGACTGGACGGCCATGGCAACCAACTCAATTCGATTACTTACTACTTGGATCAAGTATATCTAAATATATCAATTTTAAATTTTAAATTTTAAATTTCAAATTTTAAATTTTAAATTTTGAATTTCAAATTTCAAATAAATTTCAAATTTCAAATTTCAAAATTTTGAATTTCAAATTTTAAATTTCAAATTTTTGAATTTCAAATTTTAAATTTCAAATTTTGAATTTCAAATTTTGAATTTTAAATTTTGAATTTCAAATTTAAAATTTCATCCAAATTTCAAATTTTGAATTTCAAATTTTTGAATTTTGAATTTTGAATTATAAATTTCAAAATTCAAATTTTAAATTTTGAATTTTAAATTTTTTAAATTTTGAATTTCAAATAATTTTTAAAATTTAAATTTTAAATATTAAATATTAAATTTTTAAATTTTGAATTTCGAACAACTTTCAAAATTTAAATTTTAAATTTTAAATTTTAAATTTCAAATTTAAACTTTTAGATTACAACTTAATCTACGCATGCAAATATATATCATATCTAAGAACCCGCTCTAATATCATTTTAAGCGAAATTCAGTGCAGGGGTAAAATGATAATTTTAAAATTTTTTAAAAATTATTATTTTATAGTAAAAATTATTAATTAATCTAATTAATTAATATAAATTTATCATATACTAGGATCTAAATATGATATATAGCATGCATTCATTTAAATTTAAAATTCAAATGCGAACAGTAAACATTTTACTGTAATGTGTTCAGAACACAATACGTTTGTGCGAATAGAAGATCGCCACAATCTGATCACCCTCGAGAGAGTCTGATTATCACGATGCAGCCACACAGCATGTCTGACCTCTGTGGATCATCCACACGAAGCTCCTGGTCTGATCGACTTCTCATGAGTGCTAGCTCATTGTAGAGCCCTTTTGACGGTGGATGCTGATCGAACTCTTTCGATCGATGTCTGTCAATTTTTCGAATGCTCCGATTCATCAATAGATATGCTTGAGAGGATGTTAAAGATCTTTCTGAGATTTTGTAGGCTCACGACACTCGTAGCTCACTTTCTCACTTCCCGAACCCCAGGCTAAAACTCTAGGGAACTCACCGAAAATCTTGCACCCACTTTTCTTTCTTTTTCTCTTGGAAGGATATGGACTTCCTTCTCACGCACAAGTAGGGATGGCAAAATTAATCCGATCCGATGGGTATATACCCTACCCGAACCCTGTCAAACCCGAAAAATAGGATTTGACTGGGTTTGGGTTCGGGTTTGGGTAAAACCCGAAAATTATAGTACAGGTATGGGTAGAGTATGGGTAGTGCTATTTTCTACCCGAACCCGACCCAAACCTATGGGTATGGGTAATACCCGAACCCATATCCGAATATATATATATATATATATATATATATATATATATACATATATATATACATATACATACATATACATATACATATACATATACATACATATACATACATATACATACATACATATACACACACACATATATATGATCTCTCTCTCTTTCTCTCTCTCTCTATATATATATATATATATAATTATATATATGTATGTATGTATATGTATGCATGCATATATGTATGCATGTATGTATGTGTGTGTGTGTTAGAAGTGTGTATGTGCGTATGTATGTATGTATGTATGTATATATAATTGGTAATTCTATTTTTGATTGATAATATGCATAAAATTATTTTACTTTTTTTTTGGTATAGAATGGACGGGTATGGGTTGGGTATGGGGCGAGTATGGATTGGATATGGGGAAATGGGTTACCCACGGGTATCCCCGAACCCGTTGGGTATAGGGATGGGTATCTCTTTTCTTACCCGATTGGGTATCGGGTAGGGTTTGGGTATAGGGTATTAAGTTCGGATTTGGGGATGGATAGTATAATACCCGACCCAAACCCTACCCATTGCCATCCCTACGCACAAGACTTCTCACGCCCTAGAATTTTTCTTCAAAAATCTTCTTCTTGCACGCCCCACTCTTCTCCTCCTTTTATAACAACGTCAAACGTCTTATCCAAAAGAAAGGATAAAGATGAGTAATTGCACATTTGAATTCAAATCAAATTTTGAATTCAAATGGACACCAACTCATCCCTTATCCACTAAAGGCGTGAAGCATGGCTTAAATTATGCATGGAGTGATTTCATGAGAAATCTTTTCTCATGTAATAAATGGGGCATAAAAAAAGGGATAAGGTGCAAAGATTGATTGCCCATTCAAATTCAAACTTTATTTTGAATTTGAATGGCCAACCAATCATCCTTATCTATTCATATGGCACATTAAAGTGGGGCATGGAGAGGGCTTGGCGTGAGGAAAAAATTCATGAGAAGTTCCTTCTCATGAATTCAAATGGGTCCAATGGAAGTGAGGTGGCACGTGGAGATTGGGTCAAGGTGGTTTAATTATTTAAACCAACCTAATTGAACCAAATAAATTAGGTCCAATTAGATTAATTTAAATCCAACTAAATTAGACTTAATTAAACTCAATAAAATCTTAATCAAATCAGGAATTGATTAAGCCCAACCCCTGATCAAATCAGAGACCAAATCATCTCGACGATTAAGTCAACTCTTAACCTAATCGAATCAAACCCAACTGAATCCAATTCAATTGAACTTGATCCAAAAATAATTACTCAATCAAATTGAGTTAATTAATGATCAAATCACTAATTAAATCTCTCATAAATACTGAGTCCAAATCCGATGGGCAATCAGGCATCAGAATTCATCGATATGTAATCCAGATCGAAAAGTCCCAACCAGTGGGACTCTTAACCCCGATACCCATAATGTGTGGAACTCATGATCAGATAATCCTAATTCTCGATCACTGAGTCTCAAATATGTAGAATTCTACATCAGCCATCAGATCAGATAGGAACCTCTAATGTGTGTGACCCCGCGGTTCGAACCTAAGCCGGTAGCGTAGAAACCAATTTCTGTACTAATCGAAGTGACCATCTAGTAATGGTACCCGATATCCGGATAGGTCGAAGAGTCACAATCGCAACAATCAGAACCTACATGAATATGGTTACTGTATAATTCATCCTTTTGACCCCTGTGTTTAGGACGACTCAGGGTTAAACTATCAACCCTGATCAGATCATCCGAATCGTGCTCAACTCAAACAGTCTTGTGACTCCTCACAAGGACTACCCTGATCAAGATTTTGCTAAATTGAAACACGACTGTACACAGCTCCTAAACTAGAGTGGTCAATCCCATCTTGACACACGCACCGATAAGTCAAGTATTTGACTACACCCAGCAGCCTTCCATCACTGAATTAAAAATTCAGGTAGTCCAGTGCCTAAGTGCAGTGAGTTGCTTGCAAGTCACTGTAGCGGTCTCAGGTCGGAGGGATATTTATACTCATATTTCATCGGAACAAATTTTGACAGCAAAAATAGCTCCAGAGTCAGTCACGTTCAGTGCAGATGTACCCTTACATCTCACCTGTATGCCATACCAGTATCTTCACACTCATTGGTTAAGAGGACAACCAACCTATATGGCACACAATGACCTATGCTTGATAAATGTTGTCGTCCTTGGTAACAATGTATCATTTGGTCGCGAACAGATTTAAGGACTAAACGACAAATCCTCCTTTGTCGAGTCTAAATAGTCCTAAGGACTTCACCACAATATAGGAGTTCATTAGAAGATGAAATATTTTGTGATGAAAAATATCAAAATAATTTTTATTAATTTATAATTCATGTACAAATATAAAAATGAACACAACCGTCAACAGACTGACAATTGGCTTTGGGACACTATTCCCAATATGAACATCATCACCCAAATAGCCATGCATGACCATAGGAAGCAAGAGTTGCATCATCACATGAGAGTCATGACTTTTCTTGTCAGAGATATTACCGTCGTTGTTTCCAACACACCATGATACGTTTGAAACGTATGTGTCAGAAAATTTATGGTTTTGAACCATCCACAGAAACTCTTCTTTTCCTCGTCAAACATCGAATAACATGTAGGTGCCATAAAAAATCTATCACCTCGATGAACTAAATGCAACTCTGATCAAATTTCTATTTCCTGCAAATCAAGTTGAGCTTTTATACTATCTTTTATTGTTTTTGAAATATTCAATATAGTACCGATGATATTATCATAAATATTCTTCTCAATGTGCATTACATCCAAATTATGATGAAGTAGTAGCTGCTTCCAATACGGTAGTTCGAAAAAAATACTTCGCTTCATCTAATTCAGCTCAACTTCAGTATGCTTTCGCTTGCGAGTACCCGATATTTTTCTAATTTGAACGTTTCCAATGACTTTAAGTTGCTCTAAAACTTTTGCTCCACTTAACTCAGGAGACAGATGTCGGTCGGACTTACTATCAAAGTATTAGTTGTAACGGATCCTCTAAGAATGATTATCAGGTAGAAATCGTCGATGACCTATGAAGCATATTTTTCATCCATGCTTTAAATGTAAGAAGAATGCATTCTTGTTGCATATTAGACATGCCAGATATCTTTTGGTGCTCCACCCAGAAAAATTTTTATATGCAAAAAAATTATTTATGGTCCATAAAATCGAAGCATATAACTTAAACTTCCTTCGACTCACAAAGTCATATGTCTGTACTCCATTTTTCCATAGCTCCTTCAGATCATCGATTAATGATCATAGATATACATCAATTTCATTATCTGGTACTTTCAGATTCGGAATCAATAGTGACATTAAAATAAATGGTTCTTTCATACACTTCCAAGATGACACATTACATACAACTAGCATCACAGGCCACATACTGTAAGAAGTACTTAAATTGCTAAAGAAATTAAATCCATCTGTTGCTAGATCAAATCGAATATTATGCGGGTCACTCACAAATTACGGATGCTTTGCGTCGAAGTTTTTCCACATTACGGAGTCAGTCGGGTGGCTAAGTATATTCTCCTCCGAAATCCATTGCTCATGATGCTATCTCATTTCTTCTACTATCTTTGTGGACATATATAGCTTTTAATGTCTTGGAATAGATGAAAAATACCTCAAAATCTTTTGAGGTATCTTTTTTCCTTTCTTGTTATCGATTTTATACCTAGACTCACTGCATTTCGAATATTCAGTTGCCTGTTCCTTATCCTTATAAAATAATATATAGTCATTTTTGCAGGTATGTATAGGAATATAGCCAAATTCCAATTCTCGTATGTATATTTTTACTTCAAAATACGATTTCGAAAGTCTCTCTCCATCAGAAAGAGCTACTTTAATCAATGTCAAATTTTGATCATATGACTTCTGACTCCATTGGTTCATGATTTTAATATGAAGTAATTTTATCAAAAATTTTAACTTGGAGAACTTTGTACAATTTGAACAGAGTGGCTCTCATGCATCCCTTACCAGCTTTGCAAATTGTTCAGAAGTCCTTTCTATCTTAAGCCAGATATTATGTTCATGATCAGAATTACCTTTAGATACACTAGTAGTCATGCGTACATTTGAGCAAATATTTTGATGTCAATTATCCAATAGTTCTCCTATACCACCATATTCGACAGGTTCAGCAGCATCACTATCATCTTCAGTATCGTCATCATCACGTACAACTTCAGTCGGATCACCCATCCCATTCCATATTCAGTAAGTATACTTCTTATCTATATCATAATGTAGCAGATGCTCTTCAACAAGTGTTATGTGACGATATACCATATTGACACATCTCTTGCATGGACACTTTATCTGACTAGCACTATCAGCCTTATGCCATGCAAAGTCAACAAAATCTGAAACACCTTTCGATATTTAGGCAAAAAAATATCTCTAACATTCATCCAATTTTTGTTGATATCCATCTAACAATAAACACGAAAACCATTAACAATAAAAAAATTTTCAATGGTATTCATCCGAATCGAATCTCGATTCGAATTTCGGATCAAATCTCGATCCAGATTTCAAACCAAATTCCGATCCAAATCTGGACACAGATCATTTTATACAAAACAGCACGTATTAAAAAATATAGACTGAATACTAATACAGAAAATCTCCTTCCATCAATTTAATGAAGCAAAAATATATTATCCCATCCATTTCAAATTATTACTAACAGATGTGGCCCTATCTCTTTCAAAAAAGTAATAATCTTGTTATTATTATTAGTCGATATTGTATTTTATTATTATGAAAATTTCGGTAGCATCTTTTCATGGTTCTCCAAGTATACGACGTGAATATGATGGTGCCTCGCACCCTATCTACTATATATCCAGAGAACAGTGGACAGATAACTACTGAGTACCACATAATAAAATAAAATATCAACTAATAATAATAATAAGATTAGTATTTTTTCAAAAAATCTAAATACAGAACATCTAAGAGTCGATCTCGATCAAGATCGACTCTTGAACGAGAATCTACAGCTCAATACAATTTAACTACCATTTCTGAATGTACATTCAAAGATGGATTGGTAAATCATCAAAAAAGAGTAACTCCACATTGAAATTTTTTCATCAAAAATTTTAGAAGAATTTTCTCTAAAATAAAATATTTTTTATATTTAATTATAATAAATAAAAATATATAAAATAGCACATAAAATAATTAAATTGTAAAAAGCAAAAGCAATGTGCATTATGTTAGTGGAACAAAAAAAATTATAAATTTCAGCCATAACACTAAAAAATTTATGCAATAAATATAAAATAAACTATAGGTAATTAAGCATATAAAATAATATTAATACAAAATAATAACATGAAATCTAATCCCGAGGATTCAAAGATTTTTTATTTTTTTCTAAAATACTTTTTACCTAAAAATAATAAATAATTTTTTATTTTTTAAAAATATTTTTATCTAAAAATATTTTTTTTAAAATATTTTTTCTCCTAAATGAGCTCCAGACTCGGCTACCCACGACCCCCGCTCCCATGGCACCGGTGTCGTCACCCACCCCGCGCCGTTCGGACTCGACCCCAGCAACCCCCTCTCCCACGGCACCGCCGCCATCACCCACCCCTCGCGACCCACCTCCTGCAATGCCGCCGCCCTCTCCAAACCCCCACGACCCAGATTCCAGCTCGAATCTTGATCAGATCCTGATCTGGATCTCAATCCGAATCGAGATCTCGATCCGGATTCTGACTTCGATCTAATTCGAATCGTGATCCAAATTTTATTTTTATTAATCAAATAATTAAATATTTAATTAATATTTTATTTTTTTATTTTTTTTTCTCCCTCGTTTCTCTTCCCTTCCTCCCTCCTAATCATCACCCAACCCCCTCCCCACCGTCACCCACCCCACCCCGGCCGACCCCCTCCCCAGCCTCGTGGCTCTGCAGTGTCCCCCTCGACCCCATCCCTGCCCTCTATTGCCCCCGGCTGCCCACCCCCACCCTGCAACCCCCTCCCCGACCGACCCCTCCATCGGCCGACCCCCCACCTAGCCCCGTGGCACCGTCGTGTCGCCCCCGACTCCATCCCCACCCCGTGTCGCCTTCGGGTGCCCAACCCCACCCTGCAACCCCCTCCTCGATCGAACCCCTCCCCGACTGACCCCCTCCGTCGGCCGACCCCCACCCCGACCTCGCGGCACCATCGTGTCATCCCTGACCCCATCCCCGCCCTATGTCGCCCCCGACCGTCCACCCCCACCCTGCAACCCCCTCCACCGACCGACCTTCTCCCCGACCCCGTGGCGCCACCGGCCGCCCATGGCCCCTCCTGTTGGATGTATGCCCTAGAAGTCAATCTTGACTGATACATATTATATTTTTAGGATATGTTTTTATACTTTATGAGTATTTATATTATCATTCATATTTTATGTGTCCATGAATCATCCAAAGGATTAACAAGATGATGACACATATTCTCAAAGAGTTGAAAATTTGAGACATATATCATTGATGGTTAATTTCTAAATTTCTCCTGATCATAGGATCATCATGGGAATGATGATTGATCCAAATAGATCAGTATACGGATCACTTTCTTTGGATAGATGAGTCTCGAGTTTGCTGTGTAGGGACACTGGAGCAAGAGTGTAAGCGGTTGTTAGAGATCAACTAGCACTGAGCGTGACCAACATGAGAAGTCACATGGATGTTTGCTCACTCGTTGGTAACTTTTTCGATGCTGCAGTTGTATGACTGGTTCTTTGACCTGCGGTGCTACAGCTGCTCGCAATGAGGCTGCTGGAGTTTGACTACACATAAACATGAGTCTCAATGAGCCGTTGTAGTGAAAGTTGGTGATAGTTTGTCCACTATGGGAGTAGGATATGCACATAGATGGGATCTATCGATCCTAACAAAAGGGAGTAGTCCTATGAGATTTAAAAAGCTGAGTCTTTAAGTCTATGACTATAGTAGTGTGATTAATGAAAAAGAATTTTCATGAGAATCACATGTGGACTCGAGTTGATTGAATCTATCATATGATCAATGATGAGATTTAATGATTCATCCATGATCTACTATCTGATCGAAACTCACGATAGAGAGACTATATCATACATTAACTGTATCTAGAGGTTTATTACTTTTTATTCTGTTGGGTTGCCACTACATACTGCTAGGTGTCACTGGTGGATGGTGAGACTCATAAGTGTCATCTTGATAATCGATGATTCTTGATGGACAGAGTTGGAATGGTTTCAATCTATTCAAAAGAGTTTCAATGATATTGTGATAGAAATCATAATATATCTCATTATCAGACAGAATAGAACCTATGGAGTCACACACAAAGAGGCTTTTGACTGATCAGATGGTTGAATTATGATTATGAATCATGACAGAATTTGATTATCAATTTAATTGATGATTAATCTAATGTAAAAATTACATTAATTAACTCACTAAAAAGTTAGTGAGTTATAGGAGGATTAATTAGTAATTGGATTGTTAATTGGCTTAATTTGATTGAGCTATGGGGCTTGCAACAAGTCTAATTAAATTAGATTTAATTTAATTTGACATGGGTTTGATTTGATCAAATCTAATTGGGTTATGAGATAACCAAATAGCATGAGAGATTCATTCTTAATTGAATTAGGATTTGGATTTGACTCAATTCTTAATTAGACTAGGATCTAAATAAGAATATTTAAATTTTTATTTGGATTAGGAATACTCATCTTCATACATGCACCAAATCCAAATTTGATTAGAATTTAATTGAGTTTGACTTAAGCACCAAATGAGAGTCTAAAAGGACTAGGACTCCTTCTCTAATTAAGTGACACCTAATCTAAATAGTTTAAGCTCCAAATCAGATTTAAATTTTCATCTATTTGGATCTAATCAATTACTAATATGATTAAGATTGGTTAGGATTTAAATTGGTTTAAATCAGCCATCTTAAAGAAGAGTCCCATGTTCTTAAAACTCCTCCCTTCATGTGCCACAACCAAGCCCCACACCCATAATTTTTTAATACCTATTTTTTCTCCATGAGATGTGAGGATTTGTGCATGAAAGGAGTTCATGTTAACACTTTTTTTGTGATATATGAGGCACACAAAATAGAGTTGTTGGGCGACACAAAATTGTAGAGTCCTAAGAACTTTGGACTCTTCTTTCCTATCCAAAGTCTATCTCCTCTTCCCTATTTAAACCATGCATCCTATGGGATGGCAAGGAGGCTGATATGGATCAGTTTTGACACCAAAAGAAAGGGGTTTTTGTGCATGAAAAATCAAAGGGAGAGAGAGGGACGGCGTGAAGGCATGGCGTGAGGTAAGTTGAGAGATATCTCTTCTTTCTTACAAACAACCAAGGGTTGGTTGTTTGGACCATCTCTTCCTTTTTTTTTTCATATTTAGATATAGATTTCTTCTCTTCTCTTTATCCAAAAGTTAGACAAAATTCTTACATCTCTATTGTAGGAATTTGGTATTTGGATTTTAAAAAGAAAAAAGAAGAAAGAGTTCTTCTCATAATCTCTAGCGTAGAGATCAACATCCTCCTATATTTTTTTTCTTCTCTAAGAGTGTCTTAAGAGAAAAAAAAATTTTCAACCATCAAGATGTGATTTCTGTAAGGGAGCTAGCATCCTGGTGAGATCAATAGCTTCTAATCAGATCGAAGTCTCGTGTGGATATCCGTGGAGGTCGGATACTTGTACGGCTTTAAGGGACCTTCAAAAGACATCCATGATCATCAGTTCGCGGTGAAGATTGATCCATGTCAAGATATATTCTCTATTTATTTTTTTCTATTTAATTTTTATATCTGAATTCTATCTCATGTATGATGATCTTGTTTATGATTTTAAGATTTGATCTTATGCATGCTTAGATTAAATTAGATTTAATCTGAAAATTTTTAAATTCTGTTGCATACTCATTTTGAAATTTTTTACATGCATGAAATCATAAGATTTCAATAGTGGTATCAGAGTCATGTCATATGCATGAGATTAGGATTTAGATTTGAAATCTGTTGAGAAAAATTTCAAATCTAAAAATTTTTGATGTCATTCTGACATAAGGTTGTCCTGACATAACTTGTTATGCTGAATGATTGTCTTAAAATGATATTAAAATTTTTAATAAAATAAAATTTTAGATCTGATTTTTCAACATATATGTGATATATATTTTATTGTTTAGATCTGAAAAGAGTTTCGAGATCTATTTTGATTCGTATATATGATATATGAAAGCATGTTTAGGATTAAAATTTGTTTCTATGACTTAAACTTATTCATGTATATGATATATATTTATATGTATGATTTAAAATTATTTTAAGATCAAAATATACTTTTTATGTAAAGAATTTAGATCTAAAAATTTAGATTTAAGATATGAAATTAGTGTTTATGCATGAGGGATTGGTCATGGGTAGATCAAATTAGGTCATGTAATTGGATTACATTTAAGATTTCTGATTTGATCATATTGGGTCTAAATCAATTTAGTAGTTGATCAAACCAAGTTAAGATTGATTAAGGTGAGGTCAATAGAGCTTAAGATCATATAATTATTGTTGATCGAATCGATTAACATCCATATATAGAATCGATTAATCTAAGGACTTAATTTGGCTCTATGGCATGAATCTGATTCACCTAAGCTAACATATTCGGATCAATTAACCAATTGATATCTAAGGCAAGTAATTAAAAGATGATTATTTAATTAGTTTCGTTCGCTGATCTGGTTAATTTATTGATGTTTAAGGAAAGTAATGGGGAGACCCCCACTAATCTCCACTTATCTGATCAATTTGAAAAATTGAGTCTCAAATATGGTTGCTTGATGATTTGATTTAGTCCATGTCAATTAAATCAGTCATGTGATGACTGATTAGATGAGATCTAAATCTAAATCTCTCTATAAATATTGAGTCCAATAATTTTTCACCATTGTAGATGTGCGGGCGTACTACCGACGTTGATTGTTCTCGACTGGTCATAGTGGTTCAGTTGCATCAAAAATACGCAATCACTTTATTAGCAAAAAATTACTTCAGGATAAAGATGGGGTTGAATTTAACAACTGTTAGGTAAGGGATCTAATAACGGTTTTGCACCTGCTTGTGAATGGTAAGTCTGACTTAACTAAAAAGTGTAGGCAATAACTGTTAGGTGAGCCTACATGACTTAGAGATCAAATTATTGCAACATGCTTGGAGAAGCATCTGGGCAAAGAGTTATCAATATATCGATGTTTGTTCGTATTACCAATAACTATTAGATGAGGTGCACGACATCGGTGGGACTGCAGCATCCACTAAAAATTTAGTTGTCGCGTTAGAATTTTCGTTTCTCCACTCGAAGAGTATGGGAGATCTGATAAAATAGTGAGAGTTCTTATTGCATCTAAAAATTTTTAGAGTAAATTATAAAATAAGTATAAATATCCAATTAAAATCTTTGCTCTCTAGTGTTTATTGTGTCAGTTTTCAACTCTTTAGCTTGAATCCTAGATATCAACCAATTACATAGATTGGCTCACAAACTTAAGAATCGTTCTTAATTTTAAAAAAATTAAGCAATATTCTTTATCAGATTATTCTGATGTTAATAGCCTGTCCGACCCAAAGTCAATGAGCTATGCTTGATGAGTGGATAGACAAAGACAATAAAGATAGATGCTATATGTTGAAGTTCATGTTAGATGAACTCCAATGTATGCATGAGCACATGTTCACTGTCAATGATATATTGATTCATCTACAAGTGTTGCGAGATGATCAAAGTTGCATAGCGCATATGATGCATGATGGGCAGTCAGTCTATGATCATTATTTAATAATGATCGAAGATATTAAGGAGCTTAAAAAGCTCGACATGACCATGCATAAGAAATTACTTATGGATTTGATCCTGCGATCTCTGATTAGTTTATATGGATAGTTTATGATAAACTACCATATGAATTACCATCTTGGCATCTTATCTGAATTGATCAAAGTATTGGTAACAAAAGAACTTTGAAAGAGTTCAGAGGTAAATACCTGAAAAGCCTAAAGAAATAAAGATACGCCTAGAGTAGGTATATTGAAATTGCTCAATACTATCCTTACAATTTTTTCTTCTCCCAGTTGAGCTATAGACTCTAGTGATTTTATAAAGTCGATGAAAAGATAGAGGGCTGAGGAAATAACCCTAAAAATTGATAATAGGGCAAGAGTTGCTGCTGTCGTCATGGGTATCTATCCTTTGTGATTATCGTTTGAATTTAATTCTTAGAGATATCTCTATTATTTGCATGGTGATGCATCTGTAAATTTAGTTGAGCAAGCAGTGAATGCCATTAGATCTGAGAAATTCAGAGTTGAGATAAATCTTAAGTATATGTGGAACCTTAGGCTAAGTCATATTGAAAAAGAAATAATTAACAAACTTGCAAAATATGGGCCTTTAGGCTCATTGACTGTTGAGTCATATTTAATTTGTACATCATCTCTTTGAAAAAATATGACCAAGCTACTCTTGTGGAACAAAAAAAAAGGACCACTGAGATACTTATCTTTGTACACATTTGATGTGTGTAGCCCATGTGATGTGCTAATAAAAGAAGTTATCTCTATTTCGTTACCTTTATTGATGATCAGTCATGGTATGGATAAGTATATGAGATACAAATCTAAAATTTTTGAAAGATTTAAAGAATTCAGATGTAAAATAGAAAAGCAAATCGAAAAAATTTTTAAAGGTACTTTGATCAAATCGAAGATACAATACCGATGAAAAATATTTCTCAATTATCTCATAAAATGATATAGTTTTATATTAGACCACTCTTAGTACATCTCAGCTCAACAAGATAAGAAGAGTCATGGAACTATATGAGATATAGTTCGATCCATGATGAACTTCACTGATTTATTTTGTTAGGGATATATTTTATTTCTATGAAATTGGGTTCTCTCTAAACATATTCCTACCTCACCGTATGAGATATGGCATAGTGAGAACTGAATCTTGGTTATTTCAAGATTTAAGGATATCCAGCCTGTGTCAAGAACAATAGGTGGATATGTTAGAGGATAGGTCTATAAAGCTTATCTTAAATGTGTTTGGGATACTACCTTCTAAAAGGATTACAATGTGATTGTGACCCGACATGTTATCTTCTTAGAAAATTGTTTAACCAAGATGATGCAGTGGAAGAAAAGTTAAGCTCAAAGAGAGTGTCTCTAAAGAGCAATGAGCCGTAGAACCTAAAGAATCTATTCATGATGAGTCAGTAAATGTATATTCCTCTTCCATCTCATACATATAGTAGGATCTCTCATCTTCTCGAAAGATACTTGGATATGCTTAACAGAAGATGTAGAGAAAATTATTTCTCATGGAAGATGAAGAATATAGAGATGATCCCGAAATCTGCAACGAGACGATGTTAGATATTGACTCCAAAAAAAGATGTGAATTAGCTTTTCTGATTAGATATTTTCTAAAGATTTCTATATGAACTAGCTCATGGATTTCACTTCTTATGATAGGAGTCACAAAGTTTATAATACTCTTGGAGTTAGAACATTCATTTTGATAATATGATCAAATTATTTGATCAAAAATAAAAAATTATATATTTTCAAAATAGTCAATGGGAATGTCCAATACTGACATCGATTAAAATATGGTTGAATATAGAATTCTCCATGAAAGACATAAAGCAAACATCCTATATTCTGAGAATATAAAGATCTATAGAGATCAATGCAATTGGATGCTTGTATTTTCACAGATAAAATACAAAGAGTAGATGCTGAAAGAGTTCAGCACAGAAATCTCGAAAAGAGATCTACTACCCTCTTGGACATAGATGTATGTCATATAATGTACTTGAATTGATATAGTTAATACTGTAAATGTCACGAGTAGATATCAGTTGTATTCAGACTGAGAGTGTTGGATTACTGTGAAAACATTCTTAAGCTCTTGAAAAGAACTAAGGATTTGTTTTGAAGAAGGATCAAAACTAAGAATAGGAGGATACATCAATTCAGATTTTATGTCTGTCGTTGATGATAGAGTATCTACATCATAGGTGTAATCATGTCGATATCTTGGAAGGATTCTAAGCAATCGATCGATGGAAGCTGAGTACACTATAGATGTATAGGATGCATTCTGATTTTAATATTAGTTGCAGATGTCATGCCATCAGATGCCATGACACTATACTGTAAAGACAATGACACTATAGTCTTTATTAAGGAGCTTAGGTCTCACCAGATATCCAAGCACATAGAGCAGCAGAACACGCGACTACCTCAAATAGAAATACATAGAGGTGCAGAGAGCAAACTTCACATGTGATGTGGTTGACCCACTGGTAAGCCACTTAGCTAGCTAGAATAAAGTCTGTCTTGTGAAAATGGGGCTTGATACATGGCAGATTGGCTTTAGTGCAAGTGGGAGATTGTTGGATGTATGTCCTAGAAGCCAATCTTGACTGACACATATTACATTTTTAGGATATATTTTTATACTTTATGGGTATTTATATTACCATTCATATTTTATGTGTCCATAAATTATTCAAGAGATTAATAAGATGATGACATATATTCTCAAAGAGTTGAGAATTTGAGACATGTGTCATTGATGGTTAATTTTTAAATTACTCCTGGTCATAGGATCATCATGAAAATGATGATTGATCCAGATAGACCAGCACACGGATCGCTTCCTTCAGACAGATTGATCCAGATAGACTAATAACAGTGACAGTGATGAACAGATGAATTTTATGTCGTAAATAAACGTGTAGCTCATTTCATTCAAAAAGATCTATTCATTCTATTTTATAAATAATAATCAATTTTTAATTTTTTTTATTTTTTAATAATTGATGATGAAAATTTTTCAGCGTAAATAAAGTTATATTTTCATTATAAAAACTGCTTATTTACGATGAAAAATTTTTATCACAAATAATTATCAATTTTTAATTTTTTTTAATTTTTGATTTTTTTAATTATTAGCGATGAAAATGTGTTCGACATAAATAATTGAGTATTTATGATGAAAATAAAATTTTCATCGTAAATAATAGTTATGTATGATGAAAAAATTTTATCGCAAATAGTGAGTAATTTTTAATTTTTTTAAAATTTTTAATTTTTTTAATTATTATAATAGAAATTAATTTTTATCATAAATAATCTATTATTAATGATAAAATATTTTTATCATAAATAATCTATAATTTTTTATATTTTTTTATTTTTTTAAAATATTGACGATAAAAATAATTTCATCATAAATAATCGAATATTCATGATAAAAATTATTTTTCATCATAAATACTTGATTATTTATGATGAAATATTTTTAAATTTATTTAAGCTAACCTTCGATTTACCTTACAATCATTTAGACAACTTTCAAACCAATCTTTCTTTGCAAAAGAATTAACTCCAACTTGAACAGACTAGAAGAACTCAAGTCAACATCTTTGTAAGTAGAATCAATTTAGTTATTTCTTATAAAGCTCCCTTCATTACAACCCTTAGCATCAATAGATAAATCTATACAAAATATTATTCCTTATATAAGTCATTCAAAATTTAACAATAACAAGATATCTTAGTTCAACTCAGAAATCCGAATTCTGACTTAAATTACAATCCACAATCTTCAATAATCACAAGAAAATAAGGAATCTAATTCAAAGATGAAAATATAAATTATTAAAGATTTCATCATAACTTATACATCATACTCTAATAAAATAAATTTTTTTCTTCAATTTAACAATAATATTAAAATACCTTTGATCCACTTAGAAAAGCCAACTTTTGACTTGAAATTTAATACAACTTGAAAGATCAAGGAGTCATATTCAAAACATGATATTTTGAATAACCAAAAATTTCATCAAGATGTATATCTCATATTCTTAAAATAAATTTCAAATATATACTTCATCAAAAATTGAGTTTTATATATGACCTCCTATAGATTCAATACTCAAAATATTTCTCTCTCGTATGATGAAATTTCTTCTTAGACCACATCTTAACTAACTTCCTTCTGATAAGTCCAAAAATTTTATAATGCTCAGACAATTATCATCGAAAAGTTATCGTGACCTTCAACCATATAAGTTTAGCATTCCAAAATCATTGAATATATTCAATACAACACATCAATATCTCCCTCTTCATTCTAGGGTCAACACTTCTTATACTCATGTCAACCCTACTAATTGGAATCTAAAATATAACTTATCAATTCTATTATAGACATCATATACCACTTATGTATAAATTTTATCGTAGTATTTATTGATTCAAAATTTAAATATTGAATCCTTTCTTTTATGTCTATCGTATTCCTCATGATCATAGCCTCAAGTTTAAATATCTCTAAAGTCACAATTTTGAGTAATTATAACCTTAAGATCAAATACCATTTAAGTCATATTCTCTAATTATCATAACCTAAATTTTTATACCATTCTATCACATGCTTAATGATCATAACTTTAAGCTTTGATATTATCTATCATACTCTATTGATTATAATCCCAGAGATGTCACAGTCCCTAGTGACCTTAAAGTCTTGATATCACTTCAGTCATATTCCTGATATCACTCTATCACATCCTATTGATCATACATAAAGTTTTTATATCACTTCATAATCTCAGTGATCTTAAACCTAAGCTCTGATATTACTCTATCATATTCTAATCACTTATATCATAGTCTCCAAATGATTATAACCTAGGTTCTGATACCATTCTATCGCACCCCGAACCCAACACCCAATCGGATACGTGATGGCCACACACTCTTTAGAGCAAGCCCTAAAAAATATGCAAGGCCAAAAGTAATTCATTATAACCTCAACATTCATAACATCTGATTCCAATAATACGTAATAAAACTTATATAATTATAAATAAAATTTCTTCAATTCTCTGATTAGATATCATGATACTCTATCTATTTATCTGCTCACCTATAAATCCAAACCATAAACAATCATAAGTATCCTGTAACTCTGAGAAGAAAAAAAAGAAATGGAGGGATGTGAGCTTTATAGCCAGTAAGAATTTTCATATCACATCAATATAATAATATAATCTAAAAATAAAGATAAGCAATAAAATATTAAATCCTATGTTCAATATTCAGAATAATATAAATATCTATAAATTATCTATCTTATCAAAAGAGATATATTATCATATGATAATAGGTGAAATATTTTTGTTCAGCAATTATTTTATATCTTGTCTTTCCTTTCTTTTTCATTATCGCATAATCTTTAATCTTTTTCTTTCTTTCTGACTTTGGACTAACCAGGATCATGCGACAATTTTTATCGGATCGATTTTTATGATCTTTCTTAGATCAAAATATCGATGATCTTTCTTGGATCAAAATATCCATGATCTTTCTTGGATCAAAA
This sequence comes from Elaeis guineensis, assembly GCF_000442705.2. NCBI lineage: Eukaryota > Viridiplantae > Streptophyta > Magnoliopsida > Arecales > Arecaceae > Elaeis > Elaeis guineensis. The sequence continues at coordinate 118,825,758 of NC_025998.2, read as the reverse complement.
TATCTATGATCCTTCTCGGATCAAATTCTTCCATGCATAAGCTTGTGGGGGCTGTCCTAGGCATAAGCTTCTGACGGCTGTTCCACATGACAAGGCTAGTCCAAATTATATCTTTTTTTTATTTATTTTCATAAAATTATAATACTTTGACTTTTTTAATCAATTTTAATCTGCAATGTAATCAAGATAAATATATCATATCCATATAATCATGCCATCAATCACTGATACATATATATTGACATAACATACTCATACTCAAAAATCATATAAGCAAATAATGGTGTCTCAGATATCGTAAATTCATCAATTTCAAATCCAATGATGCAAAACCAATGATGCAATACCAACAGTAAAATAACATATATAATGATGATCATATACAGGAATTCTTACCTTTACCAGTGACTGATTGAAGCACAGAAATTAATATTCTTCTTTTATTTATAAATTTTAAAAATAAGATATTTCACTCGATATCTTATGCAGACAATCGTATCTCTTGATGATCCTCATCAAATATAAAAATTATATATAAAGAAATTACAGATAAACGATGTTAATAACATAAATCCAGGACCTCTCTTAGATTAACCAAAATTAAGATTTATCTAAATATCTGGACCCTCCACTGATCCATAAGATTTTTAGAGAGAAAAAATTCATGAAGAGAGAAAATTTTAGAGAGAAAAAAATTTTAAGAAAGAAAGTAGAGAGAGAAAGTAGAGAGAGAATCTTCGTATTCATTAGATGAAACAATCATAGTCGAGATCATCAAAGATCATATCAGGATAACTCAATATGGATTAACTATGATCGATGTTATAAATTACGAATAAGGATCAGACTGGGATCCAATCTATGTATGAATTTCGAAGCAATCTCAGGTCATTTTATTTTCATCTCAAGTTTATCCTAGGATCCGTGATGCAATTAGAGAGAGAAAAATCCTAAAGAGACAAAATCCATAAAGAGAGAGAAAAGGTCTAGAGAGAAAATAGAGAAAGAAGATGGAGAGAGAAGATAGAGAGAGGAGAGAGGAAAGAGAGAGAAAACTTTTTCTTATTATTATTTTTTTCTTTTTTTTTCTTTTCTTTTTCTTTTTCTTTCTCCTTCTTCCTTCTTTTCTCTTCTTTCTCTGTTTTCCTGGCCGAACAGAGAGGGACATGAGAGGGGGAAAAAGGGGTCGCTTATGCTCCGGTGAGGCACGGTGGCACAGTCGAAGGTCCGGCAGTGGCGGTCGACGGTGGTGGGGCAAAGGATGGCTGGCGGCAAAGTTCGGCCGGCGAGAAATCAAGAAAAAGTCAGAAAAATAGGGTGCCGCCCCTTTTTCTTTTGTTTTTCGGTCATTGGCCGGTGACCCTATCCTAGGGGTGATACGCCGCAAACGACGATGCCGGTGGCCGAAAAAAAGGAGGAAGATGGTCCGACCGAACAGAGCAAAACAGGGGTTCACATTTTCATAGATTTTCTGACGATCCCGACGGCTGATGAGAGTGCACAAAGCCATGGAAAGGAGGGGAAGGAAGAGAGGAAGGAGGGTCGGAGCTTACCTCCGACTCCGGTGAGGTCTCCAATCGGGATTTGAGACGAACACGATGAGGACATCTGCGGCTTCAACGAAAAAATTTAAGAAAAATAAGAGGAGAGATCCGATGCCATAGGGAATGGAAGGAGGATTTTATAGAGGTCTTCCTAGGGTTTTTACTAGCCCTGAGAGTCCTCCTCCTGATCGGACGTGGGGAAAAAGAAGAAGACTCCAACGAGAGTCTTCTTCCATTTTTTTTTTCTTTTTTTTCGCATATGGGCTTGATTAAGGGCCCAATTGGGCCAAGTGTTACAGTCTGTTTCTCTTGAATCTTGGCAAACAACATATATGAGTTAATTGTGAAATATATTCTTAGATATCCCAGTAGCACTTCCGGGTTATGTCCCTTTGTTTCGATGATGATAAACCTAAGTCAGATGGATAAATGGATGCTAACATGCATCGCTAATGATATTGATTCAAAGACCTCTACATCAGGATACTTAACCTCTTTTGCCGGGGAGGAGAAGTGCAATGGCAGCAAAAATTACAAAACCGTGGCATTTCGTCTACCACTAAAACCAAATGTGTTGTAGTGAACAGAGCCCGTAAAGAAAACCATTTATTTTCATTATGCATTGACTGTTCATGGTTATTTTTTTTGAAAACATTTTTTCATGGTGGTTATTTTTCCCAACAGGCCAAAAGGTTGAGACATTTTATAGACAATTGGGATTTTTACCAGGACCCCCGAAATAGATATAATTGTCGGCATGGCTTAAATTATAACAGGTGGGTCTTGTATTGAAAGTTTCAATTCCTTGAGGAGCTTGAAGATTGTTGGACTGGTCAACTATTTGGATGTTTCTGACGTAGCTCGCTTTGCCAGAACCTTCCCCAGGGAAATGGCCACTGCCCATCTCTGTGGTGGTGTGCTGACCACTGAAATTATAGTTCACCACCTCTCCTCCCCATTCTACTAGGGAGCTACCATTTGTCAAATAAGGGAATAAGGATGCAGGCCAGTAGCCCAATGGAGATAGATTCTCATACTGCACCCACCAATTCCCAGTTTTTGGATCCTGCTCAAAAAATAAAACCCATATGAATATTTATTATTACTTATACATGAAAAATGAAAAAGTAATCTGCAGTTTGCTGGAAAGTATGGAAAGAATGAAATGATCACAGATTTCGTTTTAAGGCTAATGCTCGGACTAGTCTGCATGCTGACACTACATCGGAAAAACAGAGACAGCCAATGGAAGAATTCATACGGAGGATTAAAATAGGAATCTCAGCACATGGCACGTCAAATGGGCAAGGAGCTGAAGGGAACAAAATATGTTTTCACACAGCCACAGGAAGAGAAAAAGGAGATAAGCCAAAGCCAACGTAAGCCCTTTGCTGCATGCATGCAATTCATAAGATGGCATCTAAACACTGCTGGGACCCCACCCTCAAGTGGCCATAGAAAGGACACTGCAAATCCACCCCTTATCTCGCAATAAATTACAGGGTGGAAAAGAAAAGTGAAAGACTAATTAAATATGACTCTTATATTGTTTTGCTACACCAAGAGCTTACGAGTTAGGATGAGAAACAAAAATCACATGCATTTTTTATTTTACCTTCCAAACTTGTAGAGTGATTTCATATTGGGGTCCACCGTAAGTAGAAACGGGCTCGATGGCGGCACCCAATGCTACCTCTTTGCTGACTTGAATGAACCCAGGGCAAATTAGGTTGTAGCAGCCTGTTGATTGATACCCATCTTGCTGAAATTTTCATAGTAAAATATTAGACACCACCCAATTTTTATAATTTTTGCCGTGTCATCTATGGAAACGAAGAATATGTGTGGCACCTCATCTATTTCATATAATTGACCATAAAAAACAGAAAAACTCAAAATAATGAACAATCCAATTCCCTTTTATTTATTTGATAAGACAAATCTATTTAAACAAACTCGTGGAAGACAATGTAAAAGAACATGAGGAAAGAAGAAGCTAATAGAAGCAACATATAGAGGACGAGAGACAAAGGAATATTAACTTACAGTCCAGTAAGTAAATAGTCTTGTTTTCTTATCGTCATGCAGATTTGGATAGACCTGTTTTTTTTTTCCCACAACAAAGAGTAACCAGCAGAAGTTAGTTAACGCATGAAAAGAGGACTTTCAGAGTTTCCTGTCACTAAAACTATTTCTATTTATTTGAAATTGAAACAATAACATACGTGCCAGCCAGCTTCGACGGAGTCTAATAGTTTATCAGGACCACCCATAACCCAAAGCTGAGACAGACTGAACTCATTTTGTTCCACTTTTGGGTTCCACACATTCATGATTGCCTTTGCCCCATAGTAGAAACCTCCTTGTGCATAAACAAGAGCATGCTACTCAAGAAGACCCACCAACAAACACCAATGAGAAAGACAAAGGAGCATAGGAAAGAAATGGAAAAGTAAGAGACACTTTGTTCCAGAGCTAACCCTTTCCATATATTTTCAAAACTATATACCTCATGTCCTTGGACAATCTCTTGCATATATGAAGAAATGGGATTTGGGATGGTCCTGTGGCTCTTCTTCCCATATCTTTCGACAGAGCTGGCTCTCAGCACATCATCTTTTTTGGTCCTCTTAATAGGGATGGTGTTCTCGGGGCACCACCCATTTTGACGCCAAAGCTGATGTATGGAGCTTGTTTCCATATTTGATGCTACCTCATTCTCACCGTGTAGGCCTGATGGGGGGATACTTGGCCTCATCTGAAGATTTTGAGCAAAATGAAGACAAAGTAAAGAGACCACCAGGTGCAAACACTACGTGATCGAGGAAGAATTGGAAAAAGGAGGCAATGAGGAGGAAAAAGAGCACACCTGGACAGTATGGTTTTTGAGTAAAGGATGATCAAAGGCTGGCTGATGATAGATATGGACACAGTCTATGATATCCCCATCCGGGCTCTTTTTTTTTTTTTTTTTAAGTAAACATTAGAACAAATGAAACAACAAAGCAAGAAGCATTAGAGTGAAAAATGCCAAAAATAACCACAAAGTCTAGAATGCACTGAACGAAAAGAATAAAACTTAAACACATAAACTATATCTGTATACAATATAGAATATTATCTGCATGGCTTTCTTCTCTCCTTTAAATAAATAAATACTTTGAAAATTAATTTTTATTGAAAAACAATTCAAAAAATCTTGTCAGAACTCTCTCGAAATGAACAAAAAATATCTTTTTAAATCTAGAAAACCAAAAAAAAAATAAAGAAAAGAATAAATAAGAGAATAGTAGAATAGCAAACCTTAATGGTCTTGATGGCAGGCTTATTCAATCGCTTTAGAAGCTGCCGCACCTCCAATTGTGATGTTGTGGCTTGCACCATGGACTCAATGCAGCATAAGAAAATCATCACCAGCAACAGTGCTGGTGAGCCATGGCTCATACTAACATGTGCTTTCATTGGCCCTTTCCTTTAACCTTTTTAAAAAAAAAATAAAATAAATATACCATCCAATATATAAATCAAAATTTCTTGTCAAAGTATATCTTATATTAATTAAGTATATCTTATGTTACAATTTTCCCAAAAGGATATGGATTGTTGAGCATATCTGATCATCATGCATCAATTATTCCCCCAATTAATTAAAATATATGAATTCTCTTAGCAACACAATCAAGTTTAGCCCAACATAACCTATAAGCTGTGGTGTGTTTTTGGCATATGTTACGCAGCCATTCGTTATTTATGTCAGCAACAACATGCATATTTAACCGATGATAGATTCAGTCAGATGAGTACGTGGCCTATGAGGATTTTTTTTGTTTTTCCCTTCACTGGTAGGCAAAACAGGGGAAGAAAGGTGGACCGCAGCTGTGGTCGTGGTGAGCAATGCCGGAGGGTCAGCGACAGGCAGCGGTGCCCAGCGACTGATGGCACCCGGCATCGGCGACCGGCTGGCAAAAACAACGATAAAAACGGCCAAAAACAGGGATTTCTTTATGCTTTGAGCATTGATCGCGGAAATCACTCCACTCTCTGGTCATCAGGTGACCATGGGGAACTCGGCCGAGGGATCCACAAAGAATAAAAGCCGCGGCGATCGTCGGAAAAGCGGGAAAAGCGATAGGAAAAACAGGGGAGGTGGCTTTCAACTTGATTTCCAGCGAAATCGACGCCGAAAATAATGGTTCCAGGGTAAGGAGAGCAATGAGAATAAGGCCAAGCTTTACCTTGGCTACCCGAGCGTGGTATCCCAGAGTTCCGGCGGGGAGGCGTTGAACTCCTACAAGAAAACGAGAGGGAAATAAGGATTGTTTTTGGTGGTGGAGAGTCATGGAGGGGTGGGGAGGTCTTCTTATAGAAGAGTCCAGCTCTAAGATTCTGCAAAAGTCCGGCGGCCCTAGGACTCCGATCCTTGCCGGAGTCTTCGGAGGGAAAGAAGAAAGCCTTCCGTTTCTGGTCACGCGCGGGCTTAGTGGTTGGGAACACTAGCATTATGCATGCATTGCGAACGTGAAATATATGATCCATCAACTTACGTGATGAGAAAGTTTCCTGAAATTTTTTTCCTACACTGCTTACAGTTTCTAGAATTAGAGTTAGCGTTTGACATCCTCCACCAACTGTAACAACAATGCTGAAGATGATTTTTTTTTTTTAAATAGCCGGAGCTTCACAAAAATTTCTTCTGATATTACTTGAAGAAAATTGCTTTTTAAGTCCACTTATCTTTCCTGAATGAGGTTCTCTCTGATGAAGTCTCAATAGCTCGATATCACGTGACTCTTACATATCCCAAAGTGGAAAGAAGGGCACAGAGGAGTAACTGGACGCAATATATTGATTCTGATGAAATAAGAAGGATTTACAGATGGAAAGTAAAATTTAAAAAAATTTTCAAATTTTCCACCGATAAAATCATCGAGATTTTTCAAATCTTTTACATTTACTGCATATTTATCATGATTACTCGGTCAATTTAGACATCTCATGAATTGGTTTACGGATCTGATAAAAATTTTAAAAAAAATTTTGAACTTTTCAGATTTGCCAGTACACTCTCTACGTTTATTTGATCAGTTTGGACGGCTTTGTCACGGATAAATTTAAGAATTTGATAGAATCTCTAAGATCGATTTATGAGAAACATGAACCCGTAAAATTATTCCATGGTAGGGTGGCTCCACTCGCTTGCCAAAAAGTTGCCCCGCCGGTAAATAGTTTGGATGATCGTGCCAACAAAAGTCACCAATTTCAATGCACATAACATATCATACCTAGCAATCCATTTCTAACCGGTAACTATTGATGATGTCACTTACCAGCCATTGGCATTTCAAAGCAACGCCGGATCCAAATAGCAGCAGATAGGGTAATTCTTTGTGCACCGCATGCGGTGCACTATTATACGGTGCAATAATAGTGCATCACTCTTTTTCATTGGATCACATAATCATATTTTTCAATATAAATTAAATATATCAATTTTGTGAATTAAATATATTAGTTTTATTTTTTGATTTGAAATTTTGAATGGCAAAAGTCCTCTATTTTGAAAAAATTATTACATCTCATGATATTGTTATGATATTTCGTGGCATGTTATGATATCATGAAGACATATTATGATTTTTTGAAAATAAAAAATTATAAAATTTTTAATAATAAAAATATTTTTCTCTTTTATGATTCTTTATTTTCAGAAAATCATAATATGTCTTTAGGATGCTATAATAGACTATGGAATGTCATAACAATACCACGGGATGTCATAATTTTTTTAAAAAAAAGAGATATTTTCATCATTCAAAATTTTAAATAAAAAAATAGAACTACAAGCATTTAATGAGCATTGAAAAGTGAGGATTACGTGATCCAATGAGATGGCACGGCATGTCAATTTTATTTTACTGTGCGGGGTGTATAAAGTATTTCTCACATTATATATCTAGCGGCCCATGTCACCTATCTGTTACTTCTTTTTTTTTTCCAAACGAACATGGACATCATCAAGACAATTCTATGGAGCAACACGTCCGCTTGGAGAAATAATATGAGATATTTAGATATGTTGCTCGACAAAATATGGCCGAGCAGGTTGGCTCTGATAATCGGCAAGATTTTTTTTCTTTTTTTTTTTTGTTGCTATTGTTTTTAAGATATATTTGGTTTATGAATGAAATTAAAATCAAAATAGATTAAAATAGAAATCGAAAAGATTATATTCCCCAACATATTAGATTCATAGCTAAAATTGAAATTGAAATATTTTTAAGTAAATATTTGGAAAATCAATTGAACAAAGATATAATTTTGAAAAGGTAATTTTTTAAAAATAAATTTGATAGAATAGAATTTGAATATTGAGAAGAGAGTTGGAATTGAATTACAAGATTATATCTTTCTCATTCCGTTCTAAAATGAAAATAGAATAAGATTTTCCTCAACCAAATTGCTTTAAGTGGGAATCACTCATTTCCATTCTTGTTCTAAAGCCTTACTCCCTCTAATCAAATACATCCTCAAACTATGGGCTTAACCAACATGCATCCAAATCATATACATCAAGAAAGCATTTATTGAGGGCTAATCTTGCCCACCTTATGGACTTATCTTGACTTTCAAATTAAATATGTTCTCTTTTAGCAGATAAAATTTGATGCGGGACAATTCTAAAAAAGAAAATCAATCTTAATAATCAAGCTCTCTTCTGTTCATCAACAACAAATCACGTCCGGCCAGGGGCTCATTATTCTCAGGACAGACAGTATAGTTGCCTATACTCTGCTCAAGAGGCGTGATTGATTGATACGAGACTAAAGCGAGATCAATCTAAATGATACAGACGAATGCCATTCGAGAGATCAGTAAACAATTAGTAATAGAAAATTTCATAAACAGATAGCAGAAATTAAACATACTCATGAGTAAATGCAAAAAAAAGAAATAAGAATGGAATGAGAGAAAATAAAATATTAAATCCGTGAGAAAATCCAAGAAGATGATAAGAATCTGGATCGTGGTAGTTAAGAAAGTACTCTGATTAGGGCTCTTAATCTTTTAACCAAACAGATCCATCGATAAAGAACTAGGTCTTTACCAACATCGGATTAAAAAAAAAATCAAAGATCAACTGTTAAGGAACGAAGGTCCTTGACAGCATATGATCTGTAGAATAAGAAATCATTCCTTCTCTCGGCACGACAGATGAAAATTCTGGAGGAGATAGATCTTCTCTTGACGGAATAGGCTTGCGTGGGTAGATGGTGGAGTCGATCAGAGTCGCAGGATTACTGAATCTTAAGTAAAAGGAATATGATAGAAAGTGGGCCTCACACCCTCTCCTTGTGGGACGATTTTGGGTCTCACACCCTCTCCCTCTCGGAGCGATTGACACAAGTATTTGTGGAGTTTGTAAAATCATTCATTATTTTTTTCATAAAAGATACAAGGATTTATATAGGACTCTCAGGGTCCTGTTTATTTAGGAATCTCTTATCTTTACAAGGAAGAAATCAACTCTCCACAAAAAAGTAAAGCATTATAATCTACCATAGGAAAGAAATCAGCCTTCAACAAAATAAGTAAGTAGCCAAGAACTCTTAAGAAATTTTAAGGAAGAAATGAAACTCCATGTGGGTGCTTGATACTTGACACAACTTGGCATGAGCACGGCACATACTGGCATGCATATTTCTTCTCTTGGCATGTGGAGAGTGGTGGCTCCAAAGGTGACGTGGACAAATCCAAGTATGGTCCTATGGACCCAAAGCCAAATGCATTAAAATTTATTGACTGAAAATAAATAACTGAAGTAGAATCAAGTTAATGAGCCTTCTTCGATCCAAATCGAACTTAAATTATGTTGTCAATTTTTGATGGCTCTGGTGTCCGCACCAATTCTCCCGGGGTAGAAAAAACTCGACCCTGTCGAGTGTGGATCGATTCCGCTCTGGTGATGCTCAAGTAGATCGGGATCAATGCGTTGCAGCTCTTCTCGAGTGATTCAGGTATCTTCAGACTTCGGTCGACCTCACCATCTGACCAGATACCGCTGATAGCCTCGACTCCGGATGGAAAGGATCTGCTCATCCAAAATTCTCTTAATCTGATCGTGTTTTGCTGACATTTTGGCTGGTGGACACTCAGGGATAGGTTCGCTCTCAAAGGTTGGTTCAGGCTCAAATGGCTCACTAGGTATTCGAGTTAGTTTTTTATAGGCGACAAGATCTGTAATGCTAAAAGTAGAGCTAATTTCAAAATCAGAAGGTAGGTCCACAACATACGCATTTGATCCGATTTTTTTTAAGATCTTAAACGGACCTGCTCCTCGGGCATGTAACTTCTTCACGATTTCGGAGGGAAACCGTTCAGGCCTCAATCGAACCATCACATAGTCTCCCTCTGCAAACTCTTGAACACGTCGATGAGAATCTGCATTCTGTTTATAAACTTTATTACTCATACTAATTTTTTTACTAATCTCTTTATGCAGACTCTTGACATGCTGTGCAAATGACTCTGCAGATTCGAAAATCCTAGCATGCATGGATAGTGGGATGAGGTCTATTAGTTTTCTAGATTGATATCCATGAACTACTTCAAAAGGACTCATGCCAATGGACCTATTAACAGAGCTATTATATGCAAATTCGGCTCGGGGCAGCAAAAGATCCCAGTTACCCATATGTTCCCCAATCAAGCAACGCAAAAGATTTCCAAGACTCCTATTAACCACTTCGGTCTGACCGTCTGTTTGCGGATGATAGGCAGAAGAAAACTTTAGTTTTGTGCCTAAAAGATGCCATAGGATTTTTCAAAAGTAGCTCATAAATCTAACATCCCTATCAGAAACAATAGTTTTAGGCAATCCATGTAGTCTAACAATCTCATCAAAGTATATCCTTGCAACTTTCGACGCATCAGACGTTTGGCAACAAGGCAAGAAATGGGCCATTTTTGAAAATCTATCTACAACCACTAGAATAGAATCATGCTTCCTAGCTGTCCTAGGTAATCCCAAAACAAAATCCATACTAACATCTTGCCAAGGACAGTCTGGTATAGGTAAGGGTGTATATAAGCCGGTGTTTTATTTTCTCTACTTGGCCACGGCACATGTTCTACATTGGGCAACAATTAGGGCGACATCTCTTTTCAAGCTTGGCCAAAAGAACTGGGCTTCTACCAACTCTATAGTTTTATTCCTACCAAAGTGTCCAGCTAATCCTCCAGCATGTAATTTCTAAACTAAAAAATCTCTTAAAGATGTACGGAGGATACACAGCCTAGTTTCTCTTAATAGGTAACCATCCTGAAGGGTATATTCACTACGTTCTCTAGATGGCCCCTTACGTAAAGCAGTAAGTATGTCACCAAAATTTGGACACTCCTCATAATTTTTTTTAACCTTATCAAAACCAACAACTTCTATACTAACGGTGGACAACAAAGTATGACGACGACTCAGGACATCAGCAGCATGATTCTCTACACCTACACGGTGTTTCAAAACAAAAGTATAGGCTTGCAAAAACTCGACCCACCTATCGTGTCTATGATTCAATTTTTTTTGAGAATTCAGGAATCTAAGGACCTCATGGTCAGAGTACAAAATAAATTCTTACGGTAGTAGGTAATGCCTCCAATATCTTAAAGTTTGAATTACCGTATAAAACTCCTTATCATAGGTAGAATACTTGAGTTTAGAATCGTTAAGTTTCTCGCTAAAGTATGCTACCGGATGACCTTCTTGACTAAGGACACCACCAATCCCAACTCCTGACGCATCGCACGCTACTTCAAAAATCTTAGAAAAATCAGGGAGGCGTAAGATTGGGGCATGAGTCATCTTGTCCTTAATGTCTAGAAAGGCTCTATTGGCTGCCCTAGTCCATTCAAAATTTTTTTTTCTAATGCAGTCAGTGATGGGAGCGACTATGGTGCTAAACCCTTTTATGAACCTACGATAAAAGGTTGCTAATCCATGAAAACTCCGCATGTCATGCACACTCTTGAGCACCGGCCACTCAACTATTGCTCTAATCTTTTCAGGATCAGCAGATACACCATTGGGGATAACAACAAAATCTAAAAAGATGATATGGTCTGTCATAAAAGCGCACTTCTTAGGATTAGCATACAAGCTTTCTGTTTTAAGAACTTGACACACTCTTTGAAGGTGATCTAAATGGTCTTCCCTAGTTCGACTATAGATCAAAATGTCATCAAAATATACGACTACAAATACTCCTATAAATGATCATAGTGCTTGGGTCATCAACCTTATGAAGGTACTAGGGGCATTAGATAATCCAAATGGCATCACCATCCACTCATATAAACCATTTTTTATCTTGAAAGCAGTTTTTCACTCATCTCCCGATCTAATCCTTACTTGATGGTAACCACTCTTAAGATCGATCTTAGAAAAGATAGTGGATCCGGCCATCATATCTAACATGTCATCTAACCTAAGGATGGAAAAGCGGTACTTAATGGTGATCTTATTAATGGCACGGCTATCTATGCACATCCTCCATGTACCATCCTTCTTTGGAGTCAGTAGTGCAGGAACCGCGCAAGGACTCAAATCCTCCCTCACAAATTCTTTTTTTATCAGCTCTCCAACTTGTCTTTGTAGCTCGGCATACTCATTAGGGTTCAACCTATAGTGGGGCAAGTTGGGTAGGGTAGATCCAGGAACTAAATCAATGGCATGTTGAATATTTCTCATAGGCGGTAAGTAATCTGGAAGATCCTCAGGAAAGATATCATGAAACTCAGTAAGAAGGCTAGCTACTTCCTTAGGATAATCCACCTTAGAATCCTCACGAACTTCTCTAGCAACAAGCATCCAAACTGGTGATTCTTCACTCATGATCGTCTCTAATTCTTTAGCACCTATCAGATTGAGGCTTTTTTTCTTAAGATTTTTTTTTGGTCCATCGCCTATCTTTCTATTAGTAGCCTTAGGTGGGGAAGGATTAATCGTGATCTTCTTACCCTGATGAGTAAAGCTACAGGAGTTGGTACGATCATAAATCGTAACATCATTATCGAATAGCCAAGGCTGATCTAATATGATACTTCCGACTTCCATGGATAAGACATCGCACCATACATGATCCTGATAGGAATGAAGCTGGATGGACACACGACATCTAAATTTAATGGGAATAGAGGAGGAATCAATCCAAGACACACGGTATGGACTGGGATGATCTACAGGAGTTAATCCTAATCGCTTAAACGTATCGGTGGAGATGGCGTTGATACAGCTACCGCTATCAATGATCACCTTACAAATTTTATCGTCAAATTTTATGAAGGTATGAAAAATAGAGGTCCTACACCAGTCTTCACTTTTCTTAGTTTGGGCTAGGACATACCTAACGACTCCAAGCCTAAGGTCTGACTCAGGTGTGGCATAACCTAGGATGTCCTCAGTACTCTCAAATTGCTTGGCTAAATCTGGATCAGCTTCATAAACTTTCTCCTCAATATTTTCTAGAGTTTCTCCTTCTAATTCTTCTACGAATAATGATCGGTTGGGGCATTGTGCAGCAAAGTGACCGTAACCATGGCACTTGAAGCAATGAGATCGAGAACTACTTCCTTTTGATAACTCTCCTATAGCTCTTTTTCCTTTATCTTCTTTTCTCCCAATAGGATTTGTAAGTGGAGATCCGTTACTAGGATTTTAATTAATATTAGGTCTCGATCCAGAAGGGGTTACTCGGTTGGGTTCAGGACGACGGAAAGTCGAATATCTAGAAAATCTTTCAAAATCTAAGGCAAGTTGATAAGCTTGTTCCAACGTGGTTACCTCTCGCAGAAAGAGCTCACGCTGAATATCCTCTCGTAATCCAGCTCTAAATCTAGATAAGGTAACAACTCTATCTTCGGCTACTCCACATCTCATGAGGTATTCATCAAATCTCGTGATATACTCGGTGACTGATCTATTCCCTTGAGTAAGCCTCTGCCATTGATCTAAAAGTCTTTGTTGGTAAGAGGTGGGGAGGTACTTCTCTCTGAGTTTTTCTTTCATCTCATCCCAGGTTTCTATCAGATCTTGTCTTCTCTGATTAAGAAGACGCTCAACACTTTCTCAATAAAGTCGGACTTGCCTCACCAATTTCATCCTAGCAAACCTAACTCTCCTTACTTCAGATATTTCGTACCATCCAAAATAGTGGTCCATACCTGATTCCCAATCTAGGTACTCTCTCGGATCTAGACAACTATCAAAACTTGAAACTTCGACTTTCACATTCCTAAGAATATGCTCATCTTGATCGAACTGGTTATGGTGCGGGCGTGCCTCTATAGGTCGATCAAGTTCTAGATTCCTACCTCTTTGTCCTATAGGTAGTCGGGGAGACTCAGGTTCAGGTTGTTTCTGCCTAGCTTCTTCTAATACCACTATTCTCTCATCCATGACTTTCATAAAATTTTTCATATCATCAAACTTTTCAGTCAGAGCATTAATGATGGCTGCTATATTGGGATCCATATTGGTGTTGGATGGGGAAGTAGGATGTTGGTACCAGGTACTTGATCTAGTGGTCATGCAACTCTAAGATGCAGAAATAATGTACAATAAAAATTAAAATGTTTGAAAGTAAAGTACGAAATTTAGAGTGCAAAAATTTAACTTGCGAAAATTTAAATTGCTGAATTTAAACTAAAGCCTTAATCAACCTGCTCTGATACCAAATTGATGCGGGACAATTCTAAAAAAGAAAATCAATCTTAATAATCAAGCTCTCTTCGATTCATCAACAACAAATCACGTCCGACCAGGGGCTCATTATTCTCAGGACAGACAGTATAATTATCTATACTCTGCTCAGGAGGCGTGATTGATTGATACGAGACTAAAGCGAGATTAATCTAAATGATACAGACGAATGCCATTCGAGAAGTAAACAATTAGTAATAGAAAATTTCATAAACAAAAAGCAGAAATTAAACATGCTCACGAGTAAATACAAAAAAAAAAGAAGAATGGAACGAGAGAAAATAAAACATTAAACCCGTGAGAAAATTCAAGAAGATGATAAGAATCTGGATCATGGTAGTTAAGAAACTACTCTGATTATGACTCTTAATCTTTTAACCAAACAGATCCATCGATAAAGAACTAGGTCTTTACCAACATCGGATTAAAAAAAAAATCAAAGATCAACTGTTAAGGAACGAAGGTCCTTGACAGCATATGATCTGTAGAATAAGAAATCACTCCTTCTCTTAGCACGACAGATGAAAATTCTGGAGGAGACAGATCTTCTCTTGACGGAATAAGCTTGCGTGGGTAGATGGTGGAGTCGATCAGAGTCGTAGGAACACTGAATCTTAAGTAGAAGAAATAGGATAGAAAGTGAGCCTCACACCCTCTCCTTGTGGGGCGATTTTGGATCTCACACCCTCTCCCTCTCGGAGCGATTGATACAAGTATTTGTGGAGTTTGTAAAATCATTCATTATTTTTTTCATGAAAGATACAAGGATTTATATAGGACTCTCAGGGTCCTGTTTGTTTAGGAATCTCTTATCTTTACAAGGAAGAAATCAACCCTCCACAAAAAAGTAAAGCATTATAATCTACCATAGGAAAGAAATCAGCCTTCAACAAAATAAGTAAGTAGCCAAGAACTCTTAAGAAATTCTAAGGAAGAAATAGAACTCCATGTGGATGCTTGATGCTTGACACAACTTGGCATGAGCACGGCAAATGTTGGCATGCATATTTCTTCTCTTGGCATGTGGAGAGTGGTGGCTCCAAAGGTGACGTGGACAAATCCAAGTATGGCCCTATGGACCCAAAGCCAAATGCATTAAAATTTATTGACTGAAAATAAATAACTGAAGTAGAATCAATTTAATGAGGCTTCTTCGATCCAAATCGAACTTAAATTATGTTGTCGATTTTTGATGGCTCTGGTGTCCGCACCACGTTTATTCTATAACGATCCAACAGGAGGGCAGATAAAGTATAGTCATTTATGCGGCGAGGCTCTAATCCTGCAGTTCCGACAGGCATAGCGATTTGATGCGTCGAGCTCCAATGAGAAAATGAAGGGAAAGAAGTGTTGTTCTTGGCGGTGGAGAGTCATGAAGGGGTGGGGAGGAGTCCAGCTCTAGCGTTCCATAAGAGTCCAGTAGCTCTAGGACTCCGATCCTAACCAGAGTCTTCGGCAGGAAAGAAGACTCCCTGTCTTCGTGGTTGGGACAAGCTCAGGTCCGGCTGGTCAAGTGGATCGGGCCGTCAAACACGCAACATTATGCATGCATTAGGAACGAGAAACATATGATCCATCAACTTCTATCACGAAGTTTATTAAAAAATTTTCCAACACTAGTTACAGTGCTCTAGAATTAGAGCATATGACATCCTCCACAAACTATAACAACAAAGCTCACCAGGCAAAGAGACACGTGCCATACTGAAGATGATTCTTTTAAATAATCAAAGCTTCACAATTTTTTTCTGATCTTACTTTCAGAAATTTGCTTTAAGTTAATTCTAGCTGTCTTCCCTGAATGAGGTGCTCCCTGATGAGGTCTCAAGAGCTTGACATCTCGTGACTCTTAAATATCCCAAAGTGGAAGGAAGGCCATAGAGGAGTGACCGGATGCAACATCCTGATTTTGATGAAATAAGAAGGATTTATAGATGGGTAGTAGAATCTCAAAGATTTTTCATACTTTCCATTGATAGAATCCTAAAGATTTGACATCCAGTTGTTGGTCATGAGGTGTGATCCCTAATCGTAAAATATGCTGCCAAATTCCTCTTATATTCGGATATTCTCTGAAGCATGATGATGGTGGCCAAGTATGGCTTGTCGACCACAAGTGTAGATATCCGAACAAGCCAGAGTAGCTCCTTTCTATAGAGGAAGATTTATTCTCATGCCCAGAGATGATAGCTCAAGCTGGATGGTAGGTGGGGGATGGATGAATTGCAGACTTTCTACATGACCCATGGTTCTTTGACCTCCTTTTAAGCCTATGGTCAAATTTTGTCAATATTGAGGTAGAAGAATCCATGAGAATTTGTGATCTATTTCAACCTAAGGGTACAGGTTGAAGTACTGTGCTAGTGGCCCAATTTTTGGTGATAAGTTGGCCGAGAAGGTGTTCTCCTTAGCGATTGTTATTCTTGGAAGCTGTGATGTGAGGGTGTGGAGATCTTGTGGGCCGAGAGTGGTGGTTAGAGATCTCTATAGCATGTATAGGAGGGAGCTATCCAGGCGACTGGATGGCGTTTGGATTTAGATGCTTGAAGTACACTAGAGAGTTAATTTGTTTATATAGAAAGTTGCTTGGGATCGTCTACCCACCAGATCTATATTGAGAGATAGGGTATGAATCTCCTAGCTATCTGCCCGTATTATAAATTGGAGGAGGAGATAGTGGGGCATGTTTTACCCTCGTGCCTAAGAGCTAGGCAAATCTGGAGGCCACCCAACCCCCTATCAGTTGCTACCTAGTTAGATACACCTGTTCATGCTTTTCTTGAGTTCATGACGCTCGATGCTATCATCGATACTATCAGATTCTCTGGTATCTATGTTGCATATATTGCATATTATTTTTGATTATCCAAAAATAGCTTGGTATTTGAGTCGATGAGGTTTTTTATGAGATTTATCTTGGAGAGAGCTCTGACTCAGGCTGCTGAGATTATTCACCTATCGTCGATTGGTTTGACATCAAGGAATTAGATTTTTAGGGCTTTCTTTTAGCTCTTGAAATGATTTATAAGATTTTCATCATTTGAGAGCCCCCATCCCTAATCTTTCTTAAGGTTAACTTTAATGATAGTGTGACTGACAGTACAGCAGGAGCTAGATTTATGATTCACAGACTAGATCCGAGGTTAGTAGCTATAGATGGGAACCATCTATTTGAGACTATATACCTAGTGTGGAGCTACAAGATGCCTAGGTTAGCTTGCCTTTGCAAGGCTCATCCTAAGAGGTGATTGTCTCATCATCGAGATGACTCATTCATGATGGTGGGCTGTATTTAGTGTGGACTCCACCCATCTTCTTTTGTGTGATATATCTAGACTGCTGCAAGGGGCCACCTCTCTGTGCATCAGGCATAATTATTGAAAGATGAACAGTACCTTGAATTGGATTGTCTCTTTCATTGTGGAGCATTTTGGAGAGGTTCTCTAGACTGACATGTGGACTATGCTAGGCCTGCTTTATGATATTTTACTTTTTGATCTTTTTAGTTGTATTAACAGTAGACTTATATGAGTGCTTCACCTTATCAAAAAAAAAAAAAGAGTTCAACTACTTGCGAGCTATTTCTTTTTCCATCTTTTTTTTTGTTGTTGTAGTCTCCTTCAATCGCACCTCCACCCCACCCCTTAGGCCTTAACATGGTCGATAATTTTGTGGTCTAAGTTCAAGTGGTAGAAGTAAGGTTATAGCTTGAAAAAAATATATACTATCGATCTCCTCTTTTCCTCCTTATATCTCTTACTGTCGTTGCCTCCACTCATTTCCATCTTGACTTCTATTAAGATCACAAGTTATTTAATCAAAGACCCATTTTGTAGGAGGTAATCTAGTATTAAAAAATAAATCTTATATTAGATTACCATATTTGATAGAAAAATAGATGAGTGATGGTAGAATAAATAGTGGATCCTATATCTTTTTTTTTTAGAAAGAAAGTAAAATAAACACCATCAAGGGGTAGCATTTGCTTTTCTACACTAGATTACCAAGTGGAGGTAATATGAAATTATAATTATTCGATGGAAGTACTCACTTATATTATATTAATGATATTATATAATTAATATTAATTATATTATTTTATGTAATATTAATATATTATAAATATATTAATATATTGATTAATAATATTTATTTGGATATATTAATATATTTACTAATAAATATTAATTATTAACAAATAGTTTTCAATCATTTATTAATTATAAATAAATATAATATAGGATTTATTAATAACTAATATATTTATTTATTAACCAAAGCATACTAATTTTTTTATAATAGCAAATATATTTTTAATATATATTTAGTTAATTTAAAATATTTATTAATTCATATAAATATATTTCAATATTCGAAATAGTTAATATTGGCAATGTTACTGTAAGTGGCCAAAAGTGGCAAAGATATTATTACTTGAATTGTTTATTCAAAAATATTATTAAAAATTTGATAATATTTTTGTATAAGATTATCTCTAATCGAATATAGTAATTTTCTAATATTATTTTCAAAATAATTTTTTTTCCAACGAAATATGTTAAATTTATTTTTTTCAGCCATTATTTGCTCATATAAATGATTCTAAAAAATTATTAGATTATCCCACAATCTGACATACCCAATCAAATAAACCCAAAGTCCATAGAACAAAAATAAGCCTATCGTGCAAATTGCAACTAAGATGTCATGGAGGACAATCACAAGCCATGGTTTTATGAAAGCCATTGCACAAGGAAGAAGGAAGAAGCACAGGAAACAAGAAAGAAGTTTGAGACTTGTTGCGGCCAATCCTCTCGTCGTCTGGTCGTCAGGAACGAGCGCCTGCAAAAGAAAATCCGCACTGACCGGAGGTGACTCCGGCGGGAACCCTCCAACGGTCAAGTCAGAGAGGAGACTAGGCAACAGTGAAAAAAAAATAAGGAGCTCAACGAGAGAGAGCGAGAGCTAGAGAGGAGGGAATTCAAGGGTTTCGAATGGACCTCTAGCACTGTTGCCTTCCCCGATATATATAGTGGAGCATGGTATGGCACCGTCATTAATGACGCGGATAATTGAAGAATTGTCAACTCACTGAGGACTGTCAGAGTCACCGTGAGGGTGTCAAATCACTGTGGGGCTGTCAAATCTCTAGGGTTGACCCATGCCTTAGGTGGGATAATGCCCCTAGGCGGCAGTGCCGCATGTCGTTGTCAGGACTGACAGTTTTCGACAGTCGTACGGCATCTGGAGGAGCCGACCGACCATAGGTCGGCGGTCAGTTGAGGGGCGTCGGGTGGAAACTTGGTGCCCCTCCGACAGTCAGTCGGGCACGTTGCAAGAGTCGGGCATCGGACTCCATAGTGCAGCCAGTCGGGAGAGAGGAGAAGGTCTGCCCGACCGACGTATCCTCAGTCGGTCGGTAACGGCAGCCGTCGGTCGGTCGGCAGAGTCAGGCATCGATCATATAGGCCTGACGATGAGTCAGCATGAGTGGGGTCGGTCGGTATTTCCCAACAGTTGTCCCCCTCCACTCCTGAGTTGGGTGGTGCGCTGGCCAATGTCTTTGTTTGGGCGGCAGCGTCGGGCGAAAAGAGTGGATTCTCACCGTATTAAGTTTCGATTCTGACGACCGTACCGTGGGCTGATATGACGTCAGGCGCCTCATGAATGTCGGGCGATTCACTGGCGTCAGACGTCCTTTGTCAAATATCCTGTCGGTGTCCTGTCGGTGTCAGATGTCCTGTCGGTGTCAGATGTCCTGTCGGTGTCAGATGTCCTGTCTCGTTGGGAAGGAAAACCGTCATTCTCGTTGCCCCCTCGGGGATGCGAAATGTCACGGCCTCTTCGCCACGTGGCAGGTGGCCATTAGGATGGGTCTGTTGGAGCGGATGGGGGTGACGTGGCTTGATCTGAGGATAGGTGCGTCGAACCGTCGGGCTGAAAGATGGTCCAGATGTCGCCATGTGACGCGATCTGGGGGCTCCTCGTTGGTCGTGCCTCCATCTCGACCGTCGGAGGGTACTATATATACAAGATCACCTACATCCAGGTTTCTACCCCCCCCACTTCACCGTCGAGACTCTGTCCGCGTAGTCCCCTGTTCTAGGTACTCATCTCCATTTTCCTTCTTCTTAGGAGTTCTCTCTTTTTCTTCTGAGGGCCTTCATCGTCTTCATCGTCTTCTTCCTTGCCTTCTCACAGTACACTTCCTGCTCCTCCTTGGTCTTCTTATCTTCTGTTCTGGTTCATGGCTAGAACATCTCCAAGAGGAGATCGGTCGGGGGACCCGACTGACGACCCTCGGTCGACCCCGGAGGTGGAGGTTTCTTCACTTTTGGGGCCGAACGTTGATCAGCTCCGGGAGCAATATTGCATCCCGGAGCAATTTCGGCTGTTCGCCCCTGGTGCCAATGGTCGGGTCAATAGCCCGCCTGAGGGCCAGGTGGCTTTCTACGTTGAGGACCTCCGGGCTGGTCTTCGCTTTTCGATCCCGGAGTTCGTCCGGAACGTACTTGACTATTACGGGCTATGCCCGGTGCAACTCGTGCCGAACTCGGTTCGGCTAATAGTCAGTTTTGCTCTGCTGTGTCGGCTTTTACCGACTGACCCTCGGATTTCCCTCTTCCGAGCCTTCTTCATCCTCCGATCCTACCCTAAAGCCCGAGGATGGTGGTACTTTAATCCTCGGAAGGGGCTTTCTTTTATCACCGGTCTTCCATCGTCCATTCATGGATGGAAGAACCAATTTTTTTTTATATCTTCTTCTATTCCTTGGGGGTTCCCTGCCCGTTGGGGGGACCTCCGAACCCAACCGAACGAGAACAGTCGGGTGAAAGCCGAGGATCGGGAAGACTTCTACCGTCTGAAAGATATTTTGGTGCCGAAGCAGAGGGAGCTCGTCACCGAGCAGGCCCTGTACGACGCCGGTCTCAGCCCGATCCCTCGCTTAGGTCCATTTTCCGCCTTCCTTCTCCTTTCTTCTTTCCTTTCCTTTATGGTCCTGATCATCTGTCGTCGTTTGCAGATATGCCACCGAGGGCGAGACTAACGGCAGCCAACGTACGGCAGTACGCCGTATGGAAGAGGCCGGCACAAGGGGCCGGGCTGTCGCGGCCTCCCAAGAGGCCCCAAGTAGCTCCACCGAGCGAGCTGACTGGGTCAGAGGCGGAGCCCGTCATCGCACTGTCAGCACCGACGGTGTTCGTCGAAGTCCCGTCTGAGGGACCGTCGGGCGAGGGTGCAGCCTCGCCCGAGAGAAGGACGGTCGAGGAATCGATCGAGAACGTGCCCGATGTTCAGTCGGTGGAGGACATTCGGGAGGAGAAGCGCGAGCTCGAGCAACCCACGCCCATTGCTGCCGCGCCTTCGGGGGATACCCGGTCGGGCTCAAGTATCCTGTCCTTCTCCGACATCAGGGCCTGGATGTCCGACCGAGGGAAGGCCCCGATGGCGTCCGACGATGAAGGAAGGTCGGTCGGTGGTGGGGGGTCGACCGACTTCCCACTTCTCGAAGGTGTGTCGGGCCTGGCCAACTATGACTTGGCCAGAAAGCTGTGCCAGGCGCTCCTTCTCCCGACCGACATTGAGGCCATGAAGAATCAGCGGATCTCCGATATGCTATTTTCATTCTACCCGATGATGATCCAGATGAGTCTCTCTCTTCTTTGTTTTCATTATTGTTTCTGTGAGTTTGGTCTTCTGACGGTCGGTCTTGTTTTGTGCAGCTGATTTACAACATATCCGAACTAGAGGTCGGATATTGAAAATTCGGTGATCTGCGCGCGGCTTGGAGAGACAAGGTCGCGGCCGCTGAAGCCGACAGGGTCATTCTGGTCGACCAGCTGCAGCAGTCGGTCAACCGGGAGGGCCAGCTTGAGGGGGAGGTCTCCCGACTCACAGAGGAGGTCTCCCGACTCACGGGCGCCTTGGCGACTTCGGAGTCCGAGCTGCAGTCGACCTGGGATGACACCAAGAAGAAGTCCCGAACCGTCCGTCGGCTTCGGCACGAGAGGGACAGCTTCGCCAAGGAGCTGAAGGCCGAACGCGAGCAGCTTTGAGTAAGCCTCGGGAACCTCGCTAAGGTCGAAGAAGGTCTGTCCATCGTCTAGGCCAACGCAGACATCGCGAGGGCGAAAGCGGAGTCGGTGAAGGAGGCCATGGGTCGGGCTGTAGAAGACTTCCGTGACTCGAAATAGTACCGGGAGGAACTTCTGGAGAGTGGCTTCCTCTCATACCGAGTGGGATACGAGGACACTCGGAAAGTCATTCGAAGCTTGTACCCGGAGCTTGACCTTGGCAGCATCATTCTACCAGAGTCGGAGGCCCCAGCTATGGAGGAGACGGCCGACCCATCACCGGGAGGTCTCACCACCAGGGCGGAAGCCGAAGAAAATGCGGAGCAAGCCATCGAAGATCAAGCGGCCCAGACTCCTGAAGCCTGAGCAGATTCGCCATCCGTCCTCGATCTCCGCCCGATGGAAGAGGCCGATTCTGAGGACTAGTCGGTCTCTCACCTTCTTTACTTTTGCTTATTATACCTGTATTCGGGCTTCGGCCCAGTTTTGTAAACTTGACCCGAACTTCAATGAAATCAAAGTCAAAGTCTTTTGGACTTGAACTTTTCTCCTTTGTATGTCTCTCTTCTTTCATGTGTCGTGGAATGCTTTTGAACACATAAGTCGCTAGCCCGATAGATTACTTAGGACGTTCGGTAATGCGTGCCACCACGAAGGTAGAGCAAATCCCGACTTTGGATCAGCCCCCCGACGGTCGAGGGCTTAAGTCGGACGTCCGTCGCCCGGTTGTGAGTCGGGCGTGTTCGTTGAGTCGAAAGCCGACCGACCGTCGGGCAAGACTCGATGGTCGGATCATTTCATGGGGTCCGACAGTCGAATATCTTTCGACGCGTTCAGTTGAATGGCGTCCAGTGCGTTTAGTCGGGGAAGTGATGATAAGTCGGATCCCCATACCCTTACGTCGGATACTTACGTCGCACCGCGTGATAGATGGTGGTAAACCGAATATTCTTCGACTGGTCGTAGCTCGGTCGGTGAGTCGTGAACATGACAGCGGTCGCACCGGCATTTTGCCTTTCTTGGTCGGGGCTGAATCAGCGAGTTAGCTGATCGTTTGGTCCGAAAGTTCGACCTTAGAAGGAGTGTAACTCCCGTTGTCATGGATATTTCGGCCCTTGTAAGCGTCCGATGCGTCGTCGGCAATCGGGCCATCGGTTCCCAGCGGGGTGCTGAGTCTGAGTCGGGACATAGGGGCTCGTACTCCTTGGCGAGCGCCGACCAATAGTCGAAGAGTCGAGATTCCAGACTCCAAAATTTGAAACTGAATTTGTATTCCGAGTGAACAGGTACAAAGTTCATTGGTGATACAACTTTAGGTTGTCGGCATTCCAGGTCCGGAGAATGGGGTTCCCTTCCAGAGTTTCCAGCCGGTAAGCTCTTGGCCCGTAGGTGTCTGCTACCATGTAGGGTCCTTCCCAATTCGGAGCTAGCTTCCCTTGGTCTAGGGGCTTCGAGACTTCTGCCTTTCTTAGGATTAGGTCCCCAGGCCTGAAAAGCTTTGGCTTGACCTTGGTATTGTAATATCGGGCTACTTTCTGTCGGTAAGAAGCCATGCGAAGTTGAGCCTCGCTCCGAAGCTCAGGGAGGAGGTCTAGGTCGGCTCTCCGACACTCAGAGTTGTTCGGCTCTTGATACTGCTCGATCCTAGTTGATGGCAGCCCGATCTCGAGCAGTATCATTACCTCCGTCTCATAGGCCAAACTGAAAGGTGACTCCTCGGTCGGAACATGGGGGGTTGTCCGGTAAGCCCACAGGACGAAGTTCAACTCCTCGACCCAGAGGCCTTTGGCTTCATTCAGTCAGATTTTGAGCCCGTGTAGTATGGTCCGGTTGGTCACCTCGACTTCATCGTTGGACTGTGGGTGCCCGACTGAAGTCAGTCGGTGCGTGATGTGAAACCTCGCGTAGAAGTCTCTGAAATCCTGGTTGTCGAACTGTCACCCATTGTCGGTGATAATGGTATGCGGCAATCCGAACCTAAAGATGATGGACTTCTGGACGAAGTCCTCCATCTTTCGCTCGGTAATCTGCACCAGGGGCTCGGCCTCCACCCACTTGATGAAGTAGTCGATGGCGACGACTATAAACTTCCTTTGGCCAGATGCCGGAGGGAAGGGATCGAGAATGTCGACTCTCCACTGGGCGAAGGGCCATGGGGCGACAATAGGAGTGATTTGGCTGGCTAGTCGGTGTTGTACGTTGGCATACTTTTGGCATGGTTCACACTTCCGGACCAACTCAGCCGCATCCTTCCTCATGGTGGGCCAGTAGTAACCCTGCCGCAGGACCTTGTAGGCCAAGAATTTGCCCCCCAAGTGACTCCCGCAGATCCCTTCATGCACTTCTCTGAGCGCGTAGTCTGCGTCGGTCGGTCCCAAGCACCTGAGTAAGGGAAGGGAGAACGACCTTTTGTAGAGTCGGCCATCTGTCATCACGTATTGGGAGGCCAACCATCGGAGCCGTTTGGACTCCGTGGGATCTTCGGGACTAATCCCGTCGGTCAGGTACCGAACAATCGGATCCATCCAACTTGGTTCGGCCGTCAATTGCAGCACCTCCTCGACCTTGTCGATGCTCGACTGCTCGAGATTCTCCACGAGCGTTCGGCCCAAAGCGTCGTAAGCCGAAGTCGCCAGCCTGGAGAGTGCGTCGGCCCGGGTGTTCTCTGACCTGAGGATATGGGAGATCTCGAAATATCCGAGGCGCGCCACAAGATCCTTCACTTTCTGAAGATATTTTGCCATAGCTGGATCTCGCGCCTCGAATTCGCCTTTGACCTGCCCCACGATTAGCTGAGAATCGGAGAATACCCGGAGGCTGTCGATCCCAAGTTCCTTCGCCATCCTCAAGCCGGTGAGGAGCGCTTCATACTCGGCTTGATTATTGGAGACTTTGAAGTCGAATCGGAGGGCATACTCAGTGACTACCCCCTTCGAATTGGTGAGCAGGAACCCGGCCCCGCTCCCCTGAGCGTTTGAAGCTCCATCGATGTGCAGTACCCAGGTGGATACCAGGTCAGGCTCGGAGACCGCAGCTCCCTCGGGGTTCTCGCCTTTCGATCCTCGGTCGGTTGTCGGGCATTCTGCGATGAAGTCGGCCAGGACCTGGGCCTTTAAGGCAGGTCACGGTCGGTACTGTGTGTCAAACTCGCTGAGCTTCATCGCCCACTTCGCCAGTCATCCCGATGTGTCGGGTCGATGCAATATCGCCCTCAGGGGCTGGTTGGTGAGGACCACAATGGCATGCGCTTGGAAGTATGGGCGGAGTCATTGTGCGGAGACGGTCAGGGCAAAAATCATCTTTTCTGTCTCCGAGTATCGAGCTTCAGCGCCGCGGAGCACTTTGCTGGTATAGTATATAGATTGATGGATTCGGCTCTCGTTCTCTCGGATGAGCACCGAACTAACTGCCTCAGGGGAAGTGGCCAAATAGAGATACAGCGTCTCCCCGACCTCTGGCTTCACAAGCAACGGCGGAGAAGCCAGGTACCTCTTCAGATCCTCGAAGGCCCGTCGGCACTCATCCGACCAAGAGAAGCCCTTCGCCTGCCTCAGGGTCTTGAAGAACGGGAGGCATCTTTCAGCCGACCGAGAGATGAATCGACTGAGAGCGATGACTTTCCCATTCAACTGCTGGACCTCCTTCTTGGTGTTCGGGTGCCGCATGTCGATGATTGCCTTTATTTTCTTAGGGTTAGCCTCGATTCCACGCTGAGAAACGAGAAACCCGAGAAACTTCTCCGAGGTCACTCCAAAAGTGCACTTAGTCGGATTCAGCTTCATTCGATGTTGTCGTAGAGTGTGAAAAGCTTCTTCGAGATCTCGAACATGATCTGCAGTCTGCACACTCTTTACCAGCATGTCGTCCACATATACTTCCATATTGCGCCCGATCTAGTCTTTGAAGACCTTATTGACGAGTCGTTGGTAGGTAGCTCCGGCATTCTTCAGTCTGAAAGGCATCACTCTGTAGCAGTAGAGGCCCTTGGGGGTCACAAAGGCAGTGTGCTCCTCGTCTTCGGGCGCGATCCGGATCTGGTTGTACCCGGTGAAGGTGTCCATGAAGCTGAGCAGTCGATAACCGGACGTCGCATCCACCAGCTGGTCGATCTTCGGAAGTGGAAAGCTGTCCTTCGGACAGGTCCGATTCAAGTCGGTATAGTCGATGCAAATCCTCCACTTCTCGTTAGCTTTCTTCACCATGACAACATTGGCGAGCCAATCGGGATATGTAGTTTCTCTGATGAAGCCTGCCTCGAGTAGCTTGTCCACTTCTTCGTCGATGGCCTTCTGTCTTTCAGGAGTAAAAGACCTTTTCTTCTGCCTCACCGGCCTCATCGTTGAGTCGATGTTGAGTCGGTGCGTTATTGTCTTCAGGGGGATGCCCGACATATTCACTGCCGACCAAGCGAATATGTCGGCGTTGGCCTTCAGCAGCTCCGCCAACCGTCGTCGTTCTGGGTCGGGTAGTTGAGACCCGACCCATACCTTTCGATCGGGATTCTCCGCTATCGAGATGGGAATAAGCTGTTCGACCGGTTTACCCCATTCTTCCTCCTCCCGTTGGTCTAGCTTGTCGATCGTTAGGGAGCCCTTCAACTTCTCGCTTTGAGCGGAGATCTGAAAGCATCGTCGGGCGAGTTGTTGGTCTCCGCATATCTCTCCGATTCCGTTTTTGGTCGGAAACCGAACCAGGAGATGGTACATCGAGACAATCATCTTGAGGGCGTTTAGTCCGGGTCTTCCGAGTATGGCGTTATAGGCCGAGGGCACTTGGACGACCGCAAAAGTCAAATGGACTGTGCTTTGTCGTGGTTCGGTGCCAACCGTCACGGGCAAAGTAACTTCTCCTTCCATCGTGACAGCATCCCCAGTGAAGCCTATCAAGGGTGTAGAGACCCTCTTGAGTCGGTCGGTCGATTGTCGTATCCGGGAGAAGGTCGAGTAAAATAAAACGTTCGTTGAACTTCTATTATCTACAAAGATTCTTTTTACATCATAGTTCGCTATTGTTACCGAAACAACAACAGCGTCGTCGTGGGGAGTTTGGATGCCCCGAACATCTTCTTCTGTAAAAGTAATTACGTCGTTCGGGCGCAGCTTCTTCATCGGCTCTCCTCCAGCAGACGTCTCCGGGCCCAGTCGTTTGGAAATCATATTGATGACCCCGACCGTAGACTGATTAGTCATCGCTTCTTCAGTCGGTTGGGGTCATTGGTCGGCAACGGGTTGAGTCGGCGGATTCCTCCGGAATTTATCGAGATATCTCCAGTGGATGAGAGCTTCGATCTCATCCTTAAGCTGGATGTATTGCTCGGTATTGTGGCCGTGGCTCCGGTGGAATCGACAGTACTTTCGTCGATCGAGGCCCTTTGCTTTCAGAGGTGGAGGCCGTCGCAGGTACTCTTCCCCTTCGATCTCCATCAAAATCTGCGCACGAGGAGCAGAGAGAGGAGTGTAGGAGTCATACCTAGGGCGTGTTGGCCTTGGACTCCGCCGTCGAGGCGACCTCTGGTTTCGTCGCGGAGGCGAAACCCGACCGTCGGTCGGGGGCCTGCTGGGCCCGGCAGGTTCCCAACCCTTCCTTCGCTTCTCCTTCAGGCCCTTGAACTCGGGCAAGCACCAGTCGGAGGCTCCTTCGTCCGCGTGCATGTACTTGTACGCGCGCTCCAATAGTTCAGCATACGTCCGGGGGAGGGTCTTGTCCAGAGAGTAAGTGAATCGGGATGCCCTTAGCCCCTGTTTAATGGCCGAGATGGCCATGTCTTCGTTGAGGTCTCGGACCTCAAGCGTGGCCGTGTTGAATCACGTCACGAAGTGTCGGAGCGTCTCGTTTTCTCCCTGTTTGAGGGAAAAAAGCCTGTCCAAGGTTCGTGGCGGCTTCCGGCTGGTGCTGAAGTGGGCCACAAAAGAGTGCTCGAGCTGCCCAAAGGAGTAGATACTTTCCGATCGAAGACCGGAGTACCAGACCCTGGCAGCTTTGCGGAGCGTGGCGGGGAAGCCGATGCATAAAAGAGCGTCGGTCGCCCCCTGGATCGTCATGAGAGCTTTATAGCTCTCCAAGTGGTCGATTGGATCGGTGGAGCCATCGTAGGGCTCCACGTGCGGCATCTTGAACCGACTGGAGATCGGTTCGTCGAGGATAAGTCGGGAGAGAGGTTGGGCGGTCTGAAAGTCGACGTCATTCGAAGACTTCTGCCCATCCATCTGCGGCTGGGCAAGCCGACGGTCGATTTTCTCGAACCTGCGCTCGTAGTCGTCGATCCGTCGGTGTTGGGAGACCCCAAGAGTGGAGTCTCCAGAGGAGTCCGAGAGAGAGGCGGACGGCGTTCACGGTCGCTTCTCCTTCCTTGCTCATTCCAGCTGGGAGGGAGAAGGCCGTCGAGACCGATGGGTGTCGCGCCGCGGCCGCCCCTCCTCCTCTCAGTAGGAGCGCTGTGGCAGGTGCTCCTACGGAGGCGACGGAGACCGATGCGGGCGTCGGTGGCTGCTCCTGGAGGGCATCAGATGTGCCGCCGGTTGCTCGACCGGTGAAGGCGGCAGTCGGATCAGTTGTTGCTGAAGGCTTTTGACCGCATCCGTTAGTACGGTCATCTGCCGCACGATCGCTGCGATCTGCGCCTCCGTGGTCACCGCGGGGTGCGGAGAGCTAGGTTCCGCCATGGAGGATGGAGGAGAGGCCTCTTCCCGGCGGGAAGAGCGCCTCGCCGATCCAGTGACCCTCGACCGTTGAGCCCTTGTCTTTGTCATCTTGGATCCCGTGGGGGTTACAATCCCTGGTGCTGTCAATGAAGCACTAACTTGTCACTGCCCCCCTTCCTGGCGCACCAATCTGTTGCGGCCAATCCCCTCGTCGCCTGGTCGCTGGAAACGAGCACCTGCAAAAGAAAGCCCGCACTGACCGGAGGTGGCTCCGGCGGGGACCCTCCGACGGTCAAGTCAGAGAGGAGACTAGGCAACAGTGAAAAGAAAATAAGGAGCTCAACGAGAGAGAGCGAGAGCTAGAGAGGAGGGAATTCAAGGGTTTTGAATGGACCTCTAGCACTGTTGCCTTCCCCGATATATATAGTGGAGCATGGTATGGCGCCGTCATTGATGGCGCGGACAATTGAAGAATTGTCAACTCACTGAGGACTGTCAGAGTCGCCGTGAGGGTGTCAAATCACCGTGGGGCTGTCAAATCGTTAGGGTTGACCCATGCCTTAGGTGGGATAATGCCCCTAGACGGCAATGCCGCATGCCGTTGTCAGGACTGACAGTTTTCGGCAATCGTACGGCGTCTGGAGGAGCCGACCGATCATAGGTCGGTGGCCAGTTGAGGGGCGTCGGATGAAAACTTGGTGCCTCTCTGACAGTCAGTCGGGCACGTTGCAAGAGTCGGACATCGGACTCCATAGTGCAGCCGGTCGGGAGAGAGGAGAATGTCTGCCCGACCGGTGTATCCTTGGTCGGTCGGTAACGGCAGCCGTCGGTCGGTCGGCAGAGTCGGATGTCGGTTATATAGGCCCGATGATGAGTCGGCGTGAGTGGGGTCGGTCGGTATTCCCTAACAAGACTGAATTCATGCCGTAAAATATTTGACTTGATGGATAGTTGATTTGTTGGAATTGCCACTTATTGGACCCATATAATGTGTAGATTCTTTTTAGCCAACACACGAATGCAAGTGCGGTAGTCTTTTTGCGGCATGAGAATGTGAACATCCGATCCTTCGTCTCTCAAATTAATGGCGTGCATTGCACGATGTTGAGCATTTATATTAGATAATTGATCTTGACACGTAAGATGGAGAGTATAACTAACTTTTATTAAATTACAAAGAATCAATTACAACCCCTCCAGATTTATATTTATTATACTTATATCAAATAGCTTGTAAAATATATATCTATACCTAGTTAAATTAGTGGTATTAATGAAACCATTTATCTTATATAAAAAATAGATTTTTACATGTATATCCTTCTAAACATCCAAATTTACATAAATATTCTTTCAAAATTAATATTTACATGTATATCCTTATAAAATACTTGATTTACATATATACTTTTTTTTTTTATTTTATATATATATACTCATGTCATCTAACGTCGTTAAAAAATTAACGGTTTAAAATTTAAATGACTGAAATACCCTTTTGGGTATATATGCAAAAAAAATATAAAGGTATATATGTAAATAAGAATTTACGAAGGTATATAAATAAATATTAATTTTGAAAGGATATTCATGCAAATTTTGACATTTAAGAGGATATATAAGTAAAAATTTTTAATTTAATTTTTTTCATTGTATGTTATTTTAATGAGATAGAAAGAATTTAAATATATTAATTAATATCATAGTAAGGGTGATTCAAGTACATTAATTTTTATCTATTACTTTTTTGTTGGATATAATTTTTATTTTTATTTTTATATCATATTAATTTTTATTTTGTATATGATTTATCATGAATAGTTGCTTATTCCAAATTCAGGCTTATTAAAATGGAGCAACCACTTTTCAAGTTGAAGATAAAATTTGAAGGTTATTTTAAGAAGATTAAGAAATCTATAAGAATAAAATATTATTTTGAGTGATAAAAAAGCTGGTTAATTAATGTTGACCGTTATTTTTACATAGATCTATATGATGATATAATGCACATATTCAATTTAAAACTTGAAGAGACAATAAAGATTTGGTCTGTGGTTAAATATTTATCACCTAATTCTTATATGATTCTAGATACAGATCATAAACTAATGAGTTTGTTTGAAGAATATAAAGATTTGATGGAGTGCTTTTTATTTGTCACAAAAGAGGTTAATGATATACAGTTTTCTCTATCAATACTAGGTAGCCAAGACCAAAGTAGAAGTGAAGTAGCTGTAATAGGAGAGGTTCAAGTGGATGACCAAAGGGAGAACCAAAGACATAATGAAATTAAACATCCAGCTGCATTAAAGACTGATATCTCAACTATTGCTATTGAGAATAATGACAATAGATGAACAAAATCTTTAAACAAGTGAACTGTCCCTACTATAAACACCAACAAATAAGCAATAGATAAAAATTAATGTACCTGAATCACCCTTACTATGACATTAATTAATGTGTTTAAATTCTTTCCATCTAATTAAAATAATATATAATAAAAAAATTAAATTAAAAATTTTTATCTGTATACCCTCCTAAATGTCAAAATTTATATGAATATCCTTTCAAAATTAATATTTATTTGTATATCTTCGTAAATTGCTAATTGCATATATACTCTTATAAATTTTTTTTTGCATATATACCCATAAGGGCATTTCAGCCATTTAAATTTTAAACCATTAATTTTTTAACGACGTTAGATGACGTGGGTATATGTGCAAAAAATAAAGAAAAAGAAGGATATATATGCAAATCAAGTATTTTATAAGGATATATATGTAAATATCAATTTTAAAAAGGTATCCACATAAATTTGGATATTTAGAAGGGTATACATGTAAAAATCTCTATGAAAAATCAAAATTACCACTGACTAAGAAGGATGACGCAATTTTCTTACGTTCTTGGATGGTTCTTATGCCACTTAAGACTATTTGATTATCTTTAAATTTTTTTCTGATGTGGTATTTAGATCCCATTTAAGGTTAATGATTTGATTATCGTTCTTTTAGGTTATGGATTAAAGTATTAGATAAAAATAAATTTCAAAGGAGTGGATATGCGTATAATTTACTCCTAACCTTAGATTTTTTTTATAATTTACTCAATTACAGATCTTAGTAAGAAAGCAAGCAATTAGATGGGGGATGGTTGTATGGTTAAAATTGACCATTTTCCTCGTACAACATCCAAAAGTAAAAAAGAAGCATGAAGAGTGACCCTATTTGAAACTATCTTTTTGTGTAAATTATCTATAATTACAAATTCAAAAATTTTTCTACACTAAGTTCTTATTTTTGCTAAATGAACATTTATTTTGAATTTATCATCCACCAATTTAGTACATCAACTTTTGAGTACACCGTTGCCGGAAAAAGGAGTTCGATCAATATCTAATCTTAGCGACGCGGGCACCAGAGCAAAACATTGCATGTTCGTGCACATGGTTGACGTTGCTTATTATTTATAACAAAGAATTGCGATATGGTTCCATGGCAGGTTCCGATGTTTATGAAAGAACATTGCAATTGATAGAAGGATGACAGGGAAGAAAGCTACTTGCCAATACGTTTATCAACTTACTATTGTGAACGTGAGAACAACTTAAATTTCTAGTTTTAGTATGGACATGTTAAGGAATTCAACTCACATGAACTGTATCTATGAGGCATGCAGCTATTTTAATTAACGCGAAACAGCTATTCAATGCGTTTAAAACTCCATGCATTTTAAAACTCAATGCGTGATAAGCTCCAACTGAGAGATAGAATTACCTCACTGCCCTCCTTTCATGCAGCTAAGTGGCACGTGCAACCACATGGACAGCACGTGAAATCCCCATACCCAGTGCATTCGTATATCACAGTGCTATTAAACCCAATCCAGTCCGATCGATCGGACTGAAAATCTGATGATCTAACCATGAGACCAGGCCGATCATCTAATTTAACTGTTTATATTTAAAACTTGGGATAAATCCATGTGAATCAGTTGGACTGTGAATCGTTTGACCTGACGTAACTCGATTGAGCTCTAGGCTAACTCAGTCGGTGGCGACGTCGGAGGCGGCAAGGGATGTAAGGTGATGGTGGTGTTCGACCAACATAAGGTCTCTGTTAAAATGAGATCTTTGAGCTCGGAAGTGATAGAGAAGCTTCGTGAGTGGGGCAAAAGATGGGATTTGGAATATAGAGAGGGGTTAGTGGATGGATGGGCGTTTATCTCGAGGATGTTGGCAGCGGGATCAAGGGAGTAGATGGTGCTGGAGAAGAGGGAGTCGTCGGCGAGGTCGTGGCAATGGAGGAATAGGAGTGAGGGGGCATCGTTGCAATCGACAAGGATCTCGAAAATAAGGACTCAGAGGAGGGGGCCAGCGTCGAGGTCGAGAGAACCAAACTCCTGGGGGATAATGCGGCGGGCGACAACAGAGAGGACGTAAACGACATTGCCGAGCTCGAGATTCTGATAGACCCAGATACCAAGGAGAGGGGAGACGGTGGAGAGGAAGTGGCAGGGGGCACTGTAGGAGTGGACGTCGGAGCGCCATCGGGGGAGGAGGTCGGACAATAGGCCGAGATGATGGCACTGAACGAGCAAGGCCTCTTTGAAGGCCGCGACGATGGCGTAGAGGCCACGATAGCAGAGGGCGAGGCTGTACAGGCTGCGGAGTTGGAGGTGGTCGGAGATCAGCTCCAGCATATTCGCCTCCTCCTCTGCTCGACTCCCTCCTCTCTTCGCCTCCTCTTCCTCCTCCATATGAGATCTCCTCTCTCTGTCTTCTCTACCTCTGCTCGATCCCCTCTTTCCTCCACCATCTCTTCCTCCTCGTCCTCTCTGTGCATTGACTTGTCGGTAATCCGATGGTTGGACCACTGATCTATCGATCTGATGTCTTGTCTGGATCAAAATCGGTGTTGGATTTAATAACTTTGGTATATCATGCATCGTTTACGTACATTTCCTTACCATCAAGTGCCCGGGTCGGATCCAACGGTGGATTCGCGCGAAGGTGAATCCTTCTTTCGGGAAAAAGATACAATTCCGATTCCAAGTGGTAAGGAATATTCGCTTCCCTATCCAATCTCAGAGCCCTCTCTGATCTCACCTCAATCCGCACTACGGTGAAATTTACATCATCAAAGTCTCGAGCAAACTTCCCCAAAATTGAACCTACTTCCCCGTTCCAACAAATAGATCCGCCCCCAATTATTCTGACACTGGCTGATGGAAGGCAAGAGAAAATGGTGCCTCCTAAAATACGTGTCCAGGTACCGAGAAATTAAAAAAAAAAAAAAGACTTACACGACGGATATATATATATATATATATATATATATATATATATATATATATATAAACATCAAACCCTTGTCTCCTTTTACACTGATGGATGGAGAGGGAGCCTAAAAAGAGGATATAAAGAGGCCAAGCCCCCCTCCCCTCTCTCTATCTGCGTGTTTCAGCTTGCGCGTTATCGTTTCAATCTTTTGATTCTTTGTTTCTTTTCTTTTTTTCTCCTCGCTCTGGAGTCTTAGTAATTTATAGGGCGAAGCCCCCGTGAGAGGAGGCGAGCTGTCGATCGCCTGGGTTTCTGCTCTCAGATCTCAGGTTGCGAGGAAACGCTAACCCTAGAATCGAGTTGGGGTTTTCTCCGACCTATGTATATTTCTTTCCCGATCTTCATCGTCTTCCTGATTCGTTCTTTTACGGTTTCGAGTGTCAGGGTTTTAGTAGCAGGGGATAGATGAGGGGGCTAGATGGGGAGGGTGGGGTTTCCGAAAACCCAAACCCTAACGAAGATCTCAGAGGTGGTGCTGCAGGTGAGGTTTTGATTCATTTCTCGTTCATTTTCTGGACGGAAATTTTGATGGTTTCTCTTCTCGGTGTTAATCTTTTGATCTGATATCTTGGTGTGATTCGATGAATTTTGTTGTTTAATTGAGTGCTTGATGAGAAAAATTGCTTTTCTTTGCGTGTGTTTGGATGGATTTCGTGTTAGGGGCTTATAGGGTTCAGATGACTTCTTGCAAGACTGTGTAGATGTTGAATTTGGGATTATTCCGGTGATTCGAGGTTTAGGATAAATTGCTCCATCTCTAGAATTTTTGGTGTTTCCTTTTGTTTTTCTTTTCTGGTGTCTAGTAGAGTCAAAATATTATTGGGTCAACTTTGAATGTTTTGTTGATCTTTAGGACAACTTGTGTAGCGGCCACTCTTTTCCATTCATTGTCCTTACTGGTGTTGTGTTCCAGGACAACACAATCTCGGATGTTCTTTTAACTATGTCACTATCACATAGTGGTATCTGGTTCCATTTTGACGGCTCGAGCTTGATTTGTTGTTCTTGATTTCATCACTTTGTTTCTTTGTAGTTGTTGTCCATTTGGATTAGTACTTTGCTTTGAGTACCTAGTGAAACTTATTTTTAGGTTTGAGTTTCATATTATGTTTCCTGGCGTTTGATCATTTAAGTTACTTATATTATGGTCTTGTTTTCTTGTTTCCAATCATGTTTAGCCCCTGAATTATGATGTGGCATTGATCACTATGGGGCTGGGATTATTGTCTCTATATGCATTTCACGATATATAAAGATTTGATCTTTTCTATGTGTAATCTGTAGTTTCATTTTGACTGATGGAGTTCACCATCTGGATGTATGGCTGTGCTTCTTTTCATATGCTTGCAAATTTTAACTTGGTTATGTTTTTTCAATATGTAATTTGTTAATTGGCCTTTTTCCTCTCTGCAGATAATGCTCGCTTTGATGCCTCACAGTATGCATTCTTTGGTAAGGAGGTCATGGAGGAAGTTGAATTAGGGGGTTTGGAAGATGATGATGGTGATGCTGGATTTATCGGTCGTGATGATGAGGAATACCATTTTAGGTCTATCGGAGATAGAGAAGAGGTGATTTGGCTTATTTTACAGGATATACACAAGTATCTTGATGCTGAATTAGTTCATGCCTGCAAATTACTTTCCCATGTGTATTCTTGATGATAGAGAGCACACTGAGTAAACTGTCATCCCTCATATAATTGCACATGCGGCAAATGCCTTTTGAGTGTTTTTTTTTTTTTTTTTGGTTGTTTTAGTTATATGTGAAGTGCTATATCGTTATTTTGACCTAGTACAACCTGTTCATCTTTTAATTATTTCAGTAATGGACATCTAGTTTTTGGGGGCGATTTTTCACAATTTAATTGGTTCTGATATTTATTCTATAATTCACCAGCCATATGCTAGGTGACAAATTTAACATGCTTTTCTGAGTCTAACATCATGATAAATTCTCTAACCTTGAAGAAGTTGTTTATAGTGAGTTGTTAGAATCCGTAACTTTGAATGTGCATGTTATCTATATATATATTTGCTGTGCACGGTCTTTTGCTTTAGTTTGTGGTACCATGCTCTAAGTGTTTATTATATTCTATGTGCCTGTTTCTTCCTGGTTTCTTTGTATGAGTATGACATACGCATTCTGTGAGGAGCTGAGCCAGAATTCTAAATACATACTGTTCTGTTATATTTACAGGTTGAAGGTTTGGGGTCTCTATCTGATATAGATGATCTTACAAGCACTTTTGAAAAGGTGGGTTTTTCAATATACCTGCTTGATTACTTGCAACTTGTGGGGTCCTGTGCAAATCTGGTTATCTATAAAGAGTTTTTCTTCATCATGTATACTTATGGTTGTCATTGTTATTTTCTGCCATGATTTTTGTTTTCCCCAAAAAACAACCATCTTGCAGACAGTTTTAAGCCAGCTCATGTGTTTTATCTCCTGTTTTCAATGTTATCATTCAATTGGTAATGAGAATCTCTTGTAGTTCTTCATATATCTCATCATGTTATATATCTGGAATATATTCATTAGCTCAAATATGGCCATCTTTATAATTTATTTTTTGTTTCTATACTCACTTTTCCTAGGGTACTCCTGTAAGCAATTGTGAAATGCGATCAACAATATGGTTCAGTGCAGCAGGCTACAACTAGTCATGCCCTTCCAATGGCCTGGTGCTTAGCCATTTGCTTAGGATTGACTGTTTAATATTTATTAATATATGGCTTTGATGTGAGCCTTTCTTTGATTCTTTTTGCCTGCATTCAACCAACATTTCTACCTTGCAATATGTTGCTATTGGTTCAGGTTATTTTTCATGGTTCTCATCACTTGTGAGCTGTGAATATGTTGAGAGAAGCGGCTGACATAGGCTAAAACAATTGCATGGTTGGCCCAAACTAGTCCAGTTTACACAGTTAAGTAGCGCAGGTTAGGCATTATGAGGGACAATAGTGCCTATGTCTATGGTTTATTGCTTGATAGGTCATATCATAGAGTTGAATAATATGTATTTGCTTTCTTTCAAATATTATGAGACATGTATGTTTTTCTTTATTAGTTAAATAATCAAAACTTAGACATGACTTCATTAGTTGTTCCTCCTCCAACTTTTTGTTGATTATTCGTCATTTGGTAGAGGTGATTCTCCGTAAGCTTGGATATTATTGTTGTGTTGTTTGTGTGGGGAACATGTCATTTTATGACATAAAGGGTCATGCTATGCTAGTATAGGCCTGCAAATGAATGTTAATTGCTTTTTTTTTTAAAATTCTCTACATTTCTCATGTGATTTGTATTAGTGCAAATTTGGGTTATTGGATATACTGCAAAATCATGATAGATCTAGATTTTTCATGTTATTTGAAGTTACTAATCATTATGTTGCAATGCGAGGTGCTTGGTTGTGCGCTAAAACTTCAAAAGGACCTGATATCATTAAATTGAAACTTTTGAGTAGAATTGTCCAAATTCATGGTTTGCGCTTCTTTGTTATGTTCAGTTTTCTCAATTTTTCTAATTTTTCTTTTAACAGCCAGAGACTCCTGAAGCTTCTCAATTTTTAGAATCTAAAAAAAATTCAAATTTAGGAAGAGGATAAAATCATGATTTTAGAACAAACAAATTTCCAATTGCAGCCTTAATTTCTGGTTATATTTATATATTTGAGTTTTTAATAGTTTTAGCTTTTAAATAAGATTTACCTGCATATCCAGTGAAATTGTATTTCATGTACTTTTATAGGATAATATTAATCAATGATGGGGATTCTGCTTTGACTACTGATCAAGTGTGCTCCTGCAATGTTGCATGCATACCCTGTTAGTGGCTTATTTCATCAATTCATGTAAGCTTTAGGAGTGCATATTATGATTCATTTCATCGAGGAGTTTTGCTATTCCAGTGCTAATCTAAATTTGAATTTCTAGGAATTTAACGAACACGCATAAGTCATGAGTGCTGGAACTTAGTATGGCAGAGTTCTTAGCTACTTATGCAACTGCAGAACTCGTCACAAACAAATCTTTCTAAGAAGTAACTGATGCTACATGGGATCAATTTGGACGTTGAAATTCCTGCCAGATGGTGACAATGATTCCAGACATTGTTTAATGTCATTCTTGCTAGGTTCAGAAGCTCCGAACTATGTGCTTTCTATTGCACATATGAGGCTTCAATCATTTATTTTAAGCAATTATTCAGTTGGAAAAATGCTGAATAACCACAATTGTCAACCAAGATTTTATTGGAAAATTCCCAATGCCTCTACACCATGAGGCTTTCTGGTTTGAAAAGATTGGCACTCTTCATCCTATACTTGTTCATATATCCAAGTCTTAGAAAACTTTCTTGAATTCAACAATTTGTTTACAATCTTTTACTCTAGTGGTTATCACTATTTGTTGAAAACAGTATTCTCTGAAACTTGGGGAAGTTCTCAGCTTTTTACATCCAATTTTGAAGTGTATCTGAAGCTGCATTCTTCCTAGGTAGTTTTGCTAATGTATTATTCATCTGTCAAATATGGTACACCGCTTCACCTATTTGGCTATAGTGACCTTCATTACTCCACATACACTTGTGAAATGGCAGGTCACCAACTGGAAGATTTTAATTATAGAAACTTACTAGTGCATATTCCCATCAGTTGAATTTCCAATATCATTTCTATGAACAACTGAAAAACTACGGTGTTTTATCTTTTATTTTTTCATTTCTGTTGTGCAAGCCAATAAGCTTGCTGCTTGCATTTAGCAATTCCGCTGCATGTGTGATACTGTTATTGGTTTTTATGTTTGATGTACTCTAATCATGACTGTACTGCTAGTGAAGTGTTCTGTACTGATGTTTTTCATCTTGTTATCAGTTGAACAGAACTATTAGTGACCCAAGGAATGCTGGGGTTATTGGTGATAGAGGATCTTTTTCCAGAGAAAGTGAGTAATCTTGTTACACAGTCTCTTTATGATTCAATTAAGCATATTTATAACAGCAGAATTGGTCTGTGAAGCCTGTAGCTAGGCCTGATGGGAATGTCAATATTGTTCTTTATTTTTGTTGGATGTTGCCAAAACCATCGAGATGTAATTTCTAAATGAATTTTTATTATCCTTCTAGTTTTTTAGACTGCAGTAGTGCATTCAACCTATATTAGTTGGTTATGATACCATATTTTCTGAGAAACTTCATCAAAAAGGTTGTATGAGAATTTTTTTTTCTGTGCAAAAACATCATAGTACTTTATAGTGTGATAGAGATGAACCTTTTCAGTTGTAGAATATAAAATTGAATGCATGTATGTTTCCATGGAAAAAAAATAATTTTTGTGTGCAGTAAATTTCACGGAACTTTGCAGGTTTCTGAGGGATATATCATGTCTGTTATATTATTTCAAGAATACCTATCATATTGATATCAGAGTTTATATGTTATTCTAATATTAGTACATGGTAGAGGCACATGATGCCATGTGCATGATGTGTTGCCATGCCAAGATGCATTAGTGGAATAAAAGGAAACCTGATATCTTAATGAAGTTTGAAAAGTGAGGTGGAAGTGGGAAGGCTTTGGGGGGGGGGGGAGGTGCGGGGAAGGGGCTTCACATGTGAATGTTATATGAAAAAACTTTTCGAAAAGTTGGGTTAGGTCAATGGCCAGCGAAGTAATGGTGGAATAAGTCTAAATGGTCTGAAACCAATTGTAAACAAGTTAAGGACCTAAAGGAAGGAGCAAGAAGAATGATGTCTAGGAAGGTGGAATGGGTGTGCATGTAACTATGTCAATCATGGGCTATCATATTTTGTATTCCAAAATTTTTAGTACAAACAAACCAGATAATGCTTTTTCAACTTTTACTTAAATCTCTGCTTTGTAAGCATGAACATAAAGTAATCCAGCTATGTATCACACCTTAGATAATCTTATAATTCCTAATTTTGTTTCCAGAAAGCATGGCTCATAAGTTCTTTTTTTTTTTTGGTGTCAAATTTAGATCTCTTCATCCTTGTAGGTTTTAAAGTTACAAGTTAATTTTAACATAGAATGGTGATAATGAACTGGTAAATGACCCTCTGGTCACACCTTTCCTGCAATTGGAGATCCTAGATTTGGAACTTGGGAGGTGCATCCACAGGCATTTGGACCTGTACAAGTACATTGTGTGGGTCTTCCATCTGATTCTGTCTCTCTCCCCTCTTTCTCAAGAAAAAAGTTTCTAAAATATGCTCGATTATTACATTGAGTTAGCATTTTTTGCGTGTACAGCCTAATCCCTTGTTCAGTTACATTATACTATCAGAAAACCTGTCACTTCATATAATTCTCATTTTGGACTCTCAACACAAAGACTTGAACATGCTGTGCATTTCTTTCAATATTATTAGATAAAATACCAAGTACTGTTAGGAGTTTTGGTAAAAAATAATACGGAATTTCTTTGATCTGTGAGGGCAACAATGAGAATATAAATTTCCTTCTTCATTCACTCCATCTTGAAATACTGTCAGCACAATTAAAATGGTATGCTTTGATCTACCTGGATCCATTAGTTGGTGACCTAAAATTCTTAGCTTATGAGCATCTACTATCTTGCAATGAGAATCTTAGGGCCCGTTTGGTTGGGGTTAATCTGGTATGAGAAAATAAACTCCATTTCCAATTACTATGTTTGGTGTGAAAAATGGAAGAGAGAGATAGTTAAAAAAAAAATTGATGGGTCCCATGTTTATATTTTGGAGAGAGAAGATAAAGCAAATACCATGGGGGGTTGGTATTTGGTAAATGGTAAAAAAATTAGTGGATCTCATGTTTATTTTCTGGAGAGAAGGTACAATAAATATCATGGGGGGTTGGTATTTGGTAAATGGTAAAAAAATTAGTGGATCTCATGTTTATTTTCTGGAGAGAAGGTACAATAAATATCATGGGGGGTTGGTATTTGGTAAATTTTCAAGTAGTCGTAATCCATATTTGACAAAAATACCCTCAATGAGACATTGATGACAATGAAAAGAAAATATCGAGAAGGATAAAGTTTAGAAAATATAGTACATATGCCATCATTGAATTTGTTTTGATGTCTTGCCAGATTCATTCAATAAAGAGCTTTTGCAAAAAAATAAAGATGTTAAATGACATTATACAAAGGGCTATGTGATTATAGTCATTTTATAAAAATTGATTAGAAATGACAATGCTATCCCGATATTAAAAAATTATTTTGTGTTGATTGGCATATTTGTAAATTTGGCCATATTTCTATATAGAATTACCTCTAACCAAGTGTAATCTTTTTTCAGTGTCATTTTCTGGAGTAATTTTTCCACCAACCAAATGTAGCAGAAATTATTTTTTTTCCACAATTATTTTTCGAGATAAATGCTTCCCATGAATCGTCAGATTATCCGATAATTTGACATACCCCAACCAAATGGACTCTTACCCTTTTGGAGTTCTGTGATCCTTATGGAGCCAAGAACATGTCTATAACCATTGTCTAAACTTTGTAAGGGCATTGAACGTTCACTTCATTGAACACTATTTTGAATGGCTACAAGATTGATTTGGTCATATGGAAGGCTGTGAGAGACCTCATTTTGCCTTTTTGAGTTACATGGTCATTGTACGATTGAACAACTGTTCATCACTCTCTTATCTCCAAGGAGTTCAGGTGATTTTAAGCCTTCAATCAGACTGTTAAATAATTTTTCAACTAGAATTTAGATAGAAGCCACATTGCATGTAGTATACAACTAACTAGTAAACTCGGTAATTTCACAAACTGATCGGTACTTTTAGATCAATATGGGGCATCACATTGAGGTATATGAAATGTCATAGGAATACAGAAGAAAAGTTTTGTGATGGAAGGAATGCACACCTTTCAGTCTTATGGTTTTATTATAATGAGCAGCTTATTGTTAGAACAGAGTTGATGCAAGGATGGCAGAAAACAAAAAAAAAAAAAAAATCAAATGATTGCTTGTTAGATAGTATATTAGGTGCTATGCTTTTGTTAACTAGAATAACAATAATAAATCTTAAAAACTGAATGCAGTAGAGGAAGAACAAGAAGAAGAAAGAAAGGGAATAAATGAGAGTCTTGGGAGGGAACAGCTGCACTTAGCCGTTTTCTTAGTTCTATTCAAATTAGTTTCTTATTGATAGAAGAAAAAGCTAGGTCAAGTGTAGGTAGGGAAATGTCCTTTTTTCTCACTTCTTGGAAATTGGAAATAAATTTTAGATGAAATAGAAACACAAAATATCAATTATTTCATGTTATATGGTAAATTAGATATTAATAGTAATACTTGATAATTATATTAATATGCAAACATTTAAACATTGCATGCATTGAGTACTCAAAGCCATTGCAAAACTATCATTTTAAATGATTAAGCATAGCAGATGGTTGTTTTGATGTGCAAACCGATGCACAAATAGATTACTCATTGAACTAAATGTGTGCTTAATATTTACATGTGTGGTAAAATGGATCAGCACCTAGTTTCTTCTGAAAGGGCTTTTGAAACTCTTAAGCAGATATTCCTGATAGCCTTGGTAAGAAATGAGTTTCACTTGTTTAAAAAGAGTTGAGTGCAGGTTTGGTGTGTGTATAGGATCGAAAATACAAGTGCATGCGAGTAAAGGAAGCTATTGTATTTGATTATGATAACTTCAATCTTTTAAATGATCCCCACTGTAAAATGTTCCTTGTATTTGAGACTTATAAATTATGCTATGATTAACTGGTTGAAATTTCTGTTTCTTTAGAATCTAGATCCAAATGTTATTGGTTGAGCTGCCAAACAATGACACTTTAATTTTCTTCTAATATCCAAAAGCAAAGTCAAGCCTAAATTCAAAAAGGCTTCCAGCTGCCATAATGTAATAATATAATGAAAGTGAAAATTGTATTCGATATTTAATCTGTGAGCTTCAATGTTCATCTTGTTTGAAATTGTGCAAACTTCAGAGAAAGGAGCCAAACAACACATTTCAAATGAAGCATGCTATGTCTGAATGAACTATGCATTTGAAATCATTATTAGAATCAACCAATCATGCTGTTGTAACTTTGTATACATTACACATAATTTTCAGGCACACAAAATAACTTGCACCCTACTAAATCTTCTTGTGTTTATGTAAAATTTTCATTGTGAGACAAAGATGCTTAACTTTTTTCTTTAGGCAATCCATGTATATAAAAAACTGCAATCATCTTTAGTATTTCATGTAATATATGGTGTTTTAGGTACATAAACCACTCAAATGTGTGTCTTTGCTGTACTCAGATCTTGTAATTTTACTTGATCCAGCCTGATCCAACCAGGTTGGGCTCTAGTTAAGTTTATGGAAATTTAGCTTCCCTAAATCATTCTAACATTGAATATCAAGCAGGCTGAGTTTGCTTCAACTATCATGGTTTGTTTCTAGATATAGGATTTTGTGATTCAATGGATCTAGATCAGGCTTTGGTTGCTACATTAAATCTTGGTTTCCCTCACATGCTTCTTGGTTTTTCCTGTAACATCCATCACAATTGAAGGGAAAGAAAACCTGCTAATAAAGCTTCCAGTCCAAAGCGTTATTTGCAGTACCTTAGGTAGGGGACCTAGGGGTTATTTAGATGCATGAAATATCTGTGCTCTACCTAACATTTCTTGATGAACAAGTAATACCTTATGATCCACTTAATGGTTAGGCAACAAACCTATACAAAAAAATGTTATTTTTGTTTTTTTAGCATTTTAGATGTTGTGGACATGATAGATGTGTGGATTCTCTATTCAAACAGCTTGACTGCAAATTTGAGAGTCGATCTAGTGGACTGCAAATTTGAATATCAAGCAGGCTGAGTTTGCTTCAACTATCATGGTTTGTTTCTAGATATAGGATTTTGTGATTCAATGGATCTAGATCAGGCTTTGGTTGCTACATTAAATCTTGGTTTCCCTCACATGCTTCTTGGTTTTTCCTGTAACATCCATCACAACTGAAGGGAAAGAAAACCTGCTAATAAAGCTTCCAGTCCAAAGTGTTATTTGCAGTACCTTAGGTAGGGGACCTAGGGGTTATTTAGATGCATGAAATATCTGTGCTCTACCTAACATTTCTGGATGAACAAGTAATACCTTATGATCCACTTAATGGTTA
This sequence comes from Elaeis guineensis, assembly GCF_000442705.2. Taxonomy (NCBI): domain Eukaryota; kingdom Viridiplantae; phylum Streptophyta; class Magnoliopsida; order Arecales; family Arecaceae; genus Elaeis; species Elaeis guineensis. The sequence goes on along the minus strand of NC_025998.2, from coordinate 118,781,233 downwards.
GGCAACAAACCTATACAAAAAAATGTTATTTTTGTTTTTTTAGCATTTTAGATGTTGTGGACATGATAGATGTGTGGATTCTCTATTCAAACAGCTTGTCTTTCCTATTACATTGATATGCCATGTGGCATTGTACGGTTGATCCATCATTATAGAAAGTCATTTTTTTGATTCTTAAGCATAAATTGTTACTAGTGCCTTGTTTTCAGTTATGTTTAATTAATTATCCATCAATACTGGCATTGTATATAATTATTTTGCTTTTGTGATAATTAGTCCCTGCCCCTTGAAACTTTGTTCATTGCTCCAGTTTGGAGTACATTGATGCTTTAGTTTAACTGATTAGCATATTTAAAATTTTATGATGCATGATCTGAATCTTGTGATCTAGATCAAATGGCACTAAAGAATCCAGTTCTTATCCTGGGATCAGGATTGGGCATGATCATAAAATTTTGAATCCATATTATAGATTATGCGGTCCTTGGAATGATAGGGTCCAACTTCATCATGTTGATTACATATCAAATTATGCTGCAGTCCAATTTGTATATTTTATCCGAGGACTTGTTTTTTAGGATTATTTATCCATCACTATTAAACCCCCAAGCACACAAATTAACAGCCTGTTAGTGTCTCTGACTTGTTTTGTCGAATTAATAGACTACCACAACTTCAGTGAATATCTCATTGATTGTTATGGAAGTTCGATGATTTACCTCTTGTTTTTTTTTTTTTTTTTTTGTGCTTCCAATATTGTTTAATCCGAAATTTGAGGCTCAAGCCCAATCCATGGATTTTTGCTCAGCTGAGCTGTAACAAGCTCTGGTCATGAGGCCTAGGCCTGGCCATGTCCCATTAGCAGCCCTGGTGTGCATGCATGCACATCAGCGCATATAAGGATGGATATAACATCTCCACAAAATAAAAGTTAATAATTTTTTCAAATAATACTTATGCAGGTTTATATCTGAATAGGGTTTATGGTGGGATAAATTTTTTGCATGACATTAATTTAAATAACTATATTGCAAAGTTTTTTCTGCTTCACTCAAAACCAGCAGAGGAGATTTCAAGGACTTGAAAAAAGGATGGGAATATAGGTGGATGCAACTACATTACAATTAGAATAGATCCATAAATGGAGAGAAATGTAAGTGTTGTGACATTGGTGTGCATTTGTGACGTTCCAGGGACATTGCAATGCAGAATTTTCAGAAGCTTTTTGGTTTTTTGTACACCTGTAAATAATAGTGGGATGGTATGGATGAGGGGCTTTGACTGTTTGATCTCCAAGATTTAACTTATCTTTGGAAATTTGCAGTACTCTATATATGGTAACATTTTTGCTACTTATTGAGAAGGGCAAGTCTATGTGGTGTTTGTGATGAACAAATTTGATCCATACGACCTGGAAGAAAGGGTCTTGAATTGGTTAATAGATGTACCATTTATCTGTGAGGTGGTTCAAATGTTACGTATTATATTCTCTCCTTTTGTTTCATAAGATTGTAGAGTTTTATTTATTAATTGTTTGTCTGTTTGTTTTTACCTGCAAAAGAACCTTAATGAAGGCATGCTTGCAAGCGAAAAACTTGTAGTTGAATTTCTTCTGGCAAAAAAGGTTTAACCTGAGGATTGGCAAGTTGAGAAGTGAAAATTTCTCAGTCGAGGTTGCAATTTCCCTTCTTGGGTCATTTTTCTTTTCTATTCTGTCCATTTTCAGCATTCAGATCCAAAATTTTATAAAAACTCAATAAAATTCTTGCAGAAAATAAGGGAAGTGAGCTTAAAGGTGCTTATCATATTGATGGTGATGGGTTTGTTGGAAGAGGGATGTCTTTTGTCTTATAATGTTGGACAAGCAAACCTTTGTTATCTAGGAGAATTACTCTAGCTTTTACAGATATCACACAAAAGCCGTCTTTTAGAATTCTATATTGGCATATGCTATGTGGCACAAATAAAATTTTATACACAGTGAACATGCTATATTTATGTATACGTATATATTCCAAATTTACTCGTGTTCAAGATTCACCGTACCAGTGTGTATTGCCTCATTCTAGGCGTACGTACTGCACTGATACAGAATTGAGACTTGATATGGGGGATGTACTGGGTCTTGGTACTAGGGGTGAAAGTGGTATGGATAATATCTGTTTGGATTGGTTTTCATATCCAAATTTGGACATGGATAGAAATTTGAGGATCCGACTAATATCTGTATTCGGATCTATATCCGTCAAAGAAAAATGGATATGGATATGGATGGACAATTATCCGATCCATATCTCAATATCCAAGTCTACCTGTAACCCTATATAATTTTATATAGCACTTATTAATTTTTAAAAGAAATATACAATAATATAAATATGATATTAACTTGATTTATCATCTATTTAGCAATATCTTTGATTCTATAGTCATAAAGTTTAATTATCTAACTTATATCCATAATTATATCCATACTTCTAGTATTCGAATTGTATCTGTATTCGTTTAAAATAAATACGGATATGAATTTTTGCATCTAAATAATATTCATATTCATATTTGTATTCATCAGACAAAACAAATATGGATATGGATATGCTGGTATCCAATCTGTATCCGATCCGGTTTCAGCAATACTTGATACACCGAACCAACCTCATACTTCATATTCCGACATTATATTAGCATGGTACTGATATGTGGTCTGGTACCAAGATTGTGGAGCTTGCTTTTGTTTGTGTAAAATTATTGGTTAATGATGCATCTCTCAAGATAAATTGGTTTTTATGTTCTGCTGCCTTGCTGAATATTGTATGTTGTTTCTCAGGTTCTTCAACTGCAGATTGGACACAGGAGGCAGATTCTTCAAACTGGATTGATCAGAATATACTAGATGCTGAAAATTATCAGGAGGGTAAACGATGGTGGTCACAGCCACATCCTTCATCATCTCGGCTTTCGGAATCTAAACCCCTGTACAGAACATCCTCATATCCTCAACAACCACAACACGCCAGTGAACCAATTCTTGCACCTAAATCATCTTTCACATCCTACCCTCCACCTGGTGGACGATCTCAGATTTCATCAAACCTCACACGTCATGCAAGCATTCCATCCCTTAGTGCTGGGCTTCAGATGACTCCAAATCTGTCTCCTTTTTCTGGTCCTCAGCTTCATTTGGCGGGACTATTGCATGGACTGCACTATGGTGGAAGCATGTCTCAGTTTGCCTCTCCAGGCCTCACAATTAATAGCCGGTCGCAGAATCACTGGTTGAATCAAGCTACCCTTTTTGCAGGGGAACATCCAAATCTGTTGCCTAACTTCCTACAGCAACATTTGCCACAGCCAAATGGCTTAATGCCTTCACAGCTACTTTCACAGCAGCAACAGCAGAGACTGCAACAGGTCCAGCCATCTCTGCCCCAATTATCTCGCTTGCAGTCTCCCTTATTCAACTCTCATCCTCCTCCACAAATAAGGAATAAGCTTGATGCAGTTCTTAGTATGTCTGACTTGAGAGATCAGAGGGCCAAGCCATCACAAAGGGGAAAACAGAACATGCGATTTTCTCAACAGTCGTCTGATACCAGCAGCCAGAAGGGTGATAATGGGTGGCCACAGTTTAGGTCCAAGTACATGTCAGCTGAAGAGATTGAAAGCATTTTGAGAATGCAGCATGCTGCAACTCACAGCAATGATCCTTATATAGACGATTACTACCACCAAGCTTGTCTTGCAAAAAAGTCTGCTGGTTCAAGATTGAAGCACCATTTCTGCCCGACATTTGTTAGGGATCTGCCTTCTCGGGCACGAGCTAATAATGAGCCGCATGCATTCCTTCAGGTTGATGCACTTGGGAGGGTTCCGTTTTCTTCCATTCGTAGGCCCCGCCCTCTCCTTGAAGTTGATCCACCTTCAGCCTTGGGTGATGGCATTCATGAACAGAAATCTTCAGTAAAGCCCCTTGAACAAGAGCCAATGCTGGCAGCTAGAATCACCATCGAAGATGGCCTTTCCCTCCTCCTCGATGTAGACGATGTTGACCGGATGTTACAATTTAGCCAACCACCAGAGGGTGGCTTCCAACTGAGACGCAGGCGTCAGGTCCTCCTGGAAGGCCTTGCAGCATCTCTTGAGCTTGTCGATCCACTTGGCCCAGGTAAAGGTGGTCATTCAGTTGGGCTTGCCCCAAAAGATGATCTTGTGTTTCTACGCTTAGCATCTCTGCCGAAGGGCCGGAAGCTCCTGTCACGCTACCTTCAGCTTCTTATTCCTGGAAGTGAACTCACTCGGATAGTCTGCATGGCCATTTTCCGGCACCTACGTTTTTTGTTTGGTGGTTTGCCATCAGATTATAGTGCTGCAGAAACGACATTGAATCTTGCCAAGATTGTTTCTTCATGTGTGCGCAGTATGGAGCTTAGTGCACTGAGTGCTTGCCTTGCTGCTGTGGTTTGCTCATCTGAACAGCCACCACTTCGCCCACTTGGAAGTTCAGCTGGTGATGGAGCATCCATAATTATAAAATCTGTTCTTGACCTAGCAACAGAACTTTTGACAGGCTCCCATGCTGCAAGCAACTACAGCATGTCTAACCGAGCTCTTTGGCAAGCATCGTTTGATGCCTTTTTTGGGCTTCTCACAAAGTACTGTCTGAGTAAATATGACAGTATAATGCAAATGTTGCTCATGCAGGCACCAAACACTTCAATTATTGGGTCTGAAGCAGCGAGAGCTATAAGCAGGGAGATGCCAGTGGAACTGCTGCGTGCAAGCCTTCCTCATACAAATGAGCACCAGCGCCAGATGTTGCTTGATTTTGCCCAGAGATCAATGCCTGTAACTGGTTTTAGTGCCCATGGAGGTGGCAGTGGTCCTGTAACCTCTGAATCAGTTCCTGGCTAATGCAGCTGGATGGATAAGTTAATAGTTTGATAAGAGCATGTTGTTTGTGATTTATCCCAACATTTCTACGTATCACGCATTCGTGGCCCTCTTAACACCAAAACACGGTGATGTCACGTGGAACATAAGCACAGGAGGCTGTGAACATTTGTGGAAGTCAGGTAAAGTGCTCAGTCATAGCTTCTCTCCTATTTTGTTGGGTCATAATGTCAACTTTTACTGTCCCAGAGAACACATACTAGTCCCTGCATATTTGTATTCTATTAGTGCTTTGTGGGAGTTGTCTGGAAGTTTTCTGTCTGCCGGGGAGCTTAATTTTGGTGCTCTTTATTGGAACTCCAGACAAATGTACTGGGAATAGTAAGTTGTACAGGTTCTGTTACTGGTAGCCTTCCCTTAATCTCTGTTCTTTTGAGAGAGATGGGAAGTGTGCACAAGGTAGTTCTTTTATGCATGCTTTGGTTTGGTGAGAGAGCTTCTCTTAGCTTGTGTAGCCTGGAGCCATGGTTGTCGCATGCACTCGGGATCTGCAAGGTTTGTTTTTTGTCCTCTTTTCCTCATTCCATCTTATGAATGTGACTGCTAAACTTTTTTTTTTTTTTCCTTTTTTAAGTTCTGGATATTCAACTATATTTTAGCATGGAAGCAGCATGTATCGTTTCAAATTGTTTGCTCTGATTGGTTACTGCCATTCAAGAAAGTGGTTCTGTAATTCATAGTATTCATGGTGGGGGCCTATATGATCCGATTTTTATGGATTATTAGGTGGTGGGCTTTTGAAGATTCAGTGTGGATGAATATATTTGTATCCAAACTCCAGATGTAGGTCCAACTGTATAATTTCGTGAGGATGATGTGATGCGAGCATATTGGGTAATGAGCTCTTTTTGAAATCGTAGATTAGAATCAATAAATATCTAGCTATATCTGTCAGGTCACTCTGTATGGCAAATGCATTTGAAAATGTGAAGCACTCGGCTGATGCTGCAGTTTGTGCTAATGGTAGTAAAGATGATTGAATCTAACAAGAATATATTGATCATTAAAAGGCATCCCTTCAATGGTTGGCTATCTTGTTGTCTAGTTGGTTATCCTTGATGATAACTGTGTTGTGAGGGTACCATGAGGTGTTGTAAAAGTTTGCCAAATGTTAAATCGCCTGCTGTGATGATTCATCTAGAAAAGTACGGTTAGATGTGTGTTGTCTTGGATGGCAAGCACAAGATTGGCAAAAGGTGTCCGGCCAATTCAAAAGGATATAAATGGTCTAAAAACTACATGATCAATGGGTCTTGTGAATAAAAATCCTGTTTTTGGCCGATTGAATCATGGGATCAAAGAGGTGACTAATCAGAAAAAAAGTTCTTCCATGATCATTTTTTTTTTTCCTACAATCATCGCGCTCTGTTCGTCCTCGTCCTTCTCTCTTTTATTTTTTTTTCCGTCGCCTCGCTTGCACTGTCTCCCTTCTCTTCGCTCCACTCCTTTGCCCCCTTGCCACCTTATTCCATGCCCTGCTCCCTTCACTTGTCGTGCATCTCTCGGATGGTGGCGGCGAGCTTAGGTGCTTCGCTTGGGTTGGGGGCCTCTAGGTCAAGGTGGAGCGCATAGCGGTTGGTTGGATGATTGAGAGCCAGAAGGGTCTACCTGAGATTATGGTTGCTGCTGGCGGAGCCCAAGATGAGGTAGGCGAGGTGGTGGGTGGGCAATAGGCGGAGTCAGAGCTGGGGCTTGACGAAAAGGTTTGTTGTCGGTGGAGTGGATCTAGATGAAGGATAAGAAAAAGGAGGGTTTGGCTTGAGGAGAGGAAGAGGGGGGAGGCTAACCTTTCAATTTTGTCCATCTTTCTTTTGTTCTCGTTGATTTTTCCAATGTTTTCCTATAGTGTTATTCCTCTATCTTTTCCATCCTCAGGAGTCTCAATGGGGTGGGCGGTTTGGAGTGGCTGAACAGGAAAGGGCTTTGTGTTGGGTATTTATATATAAGAACTTAGATGATGTAAATATATTATCAATCAATTTAAAAATAGTTATGAAATGCTACTTATTGATTAAAGAAGTGGTGAGGCTATGTCAAGATTGGGAGCTCAAAATCCTCATATCCTCTAATTATGTATATATATATATATTTATAAAAAAATTATAAAATATATGTATAATTGGGTTCAAAAAGGGGTTATTTGATAGGCAAATTCCAAACATGCTCCAAATCAGAAAGGATTTTAATTTTAAATTTTAAAAAAATTTATAAAATATATGTAATTGGGTTAAAGTAGCAATTATTTAAGGAGCAAATTTTAAATATGCCCGTATCTGAATGAATTTTAATTTTAAATTTTAAAAATATACAAAGATATATATATATTTTTTGATATGAATTATTTTGTAATTATAACTATTAATATGATATTTTAATAACCGTAAGCTTATTATTTTGTTAAAAAGAATAGACGAAGGAGGAGAAGAGGAAGAAACGAGGGAGAGAAAATCTTAATTTATTATTCAAATACAGAATAGGATTAGTGATACAAATTTTTTTTTTAAATAGGATTTAATGTATAATCTTATAGGATCAATATTTATATCTCATCATAAATTTTATCTTTAAATTATAAATCTTAAATATCCAAACAGATCTTAAATATAATATCCCCTCCAACTCCATATCGAGGACCTACTTCACAAAGTGACTCGTGAGAGGTAAGAGCATTTGCCATGGTGAATAATTCAACATTGTCTACATTTCAAGCATTTGCTGGCATTCAACTTGTCTGTCAGTCCAGCGGAGTGCTGAAGTTGGCTCAGGTTACATGGCGTACCAATACATCGATTTTTCATGCGGGTCTTTTAAAAAAAAATTTCAAATTGTTCGGTCTGTATTTCTCTTTCCTCGCATTCGAAGGATCTTGTTATTGGACATGGAAATTCCATTATTTAAAATATTTTAAATTGCGAACAATAGTGTAATATTTGTATCTACAAGGGGATTAAAAAAACAAAACATTGTGTTAGACTAAGTCCAAAACTACAATAATTTGGCCTAGTGGGAGAGGATTTAATGGACTTGCACAAAATTTGAGGTTCAAGTTTGAGAGCCAACTGGTTGGGCTGGTATGACCTGAGCGTTGTTATCTCGGAAGCCGTACCCTTCGTCTGCAAACAATAATGCCAGCGATTGTGTCTTCAAAGTGGTGCCATCTCTCAAGATTTCGTTCCAGTAATGTTGATGCAGGTTAAGGCTCCTAGTAATTATGTACAGGTGGTACTCCTTTCTATTCTCATGAGAAAATAAGGGGGTATTTAGTTCACTTTCGAAATTCGAATAAAAATAAAAATCAAAATAACTAAATCTTTCAAAATATTTGATTTATGATCGAAATGAAAATTAGAATCGAAATAAAAATTTAAATCCTTAGAGAATAATGGGGATGGAGTTTTAGATAGATTGGGCTATTATTCGGAATCAGAATTGGAATAAAACTCCTTCTAATCAAGCGATTAGAATGGAAGTTATCCATTTCCATTCTGATTCTAGACTCCAAATCTCTCCAACCAAATATCTCCAAATGCTTAGGTTTGCGGTGTAGAATGAGAAATTAGGAAAAGTTTGGAGGGTTGTATGCTCACATGGCACGAGTAGTTAATTGGATAATTAAATAGTTATGATTTCAGCTAATTGGATGAGATTCAGTTCTTAATGTGCATGAGGACTTAGCATATGTCTCCTAATGAATAACAATATTCATGATTCTTTGATGGCTTCTTTTCCTAAGATAGAGATAAAAGTAGATCAGATAATATCCATCTAGATCTATTTTTATATCTAAAGATATTAGATATAAATAAAAATTTACGAATCTGACTAATAACCATATTCATATTGATATCCGTTAAAAAAAATTAGATATGGATATGGATAGACAACAATCTGATTCGTATTCGAATATCCGATTCTAGTTATAATTTTATGTAATTTTATCTAGTACTTATAAAGTTTCAAAAAAAATATATAATCACATTAGCAGGCTATTAATTTGATTTATCATCAAATATATTTAATTTTATGATCATAAAATTTAGTTATTCGACTTATATCCACATTTATATCTATACTTTTAATATTCGATTTATATCCGTATTCTTTTAAAACAAATATGGATATGAATTTTTGTATCTAAATAATATCCATATCTATATTTGTATTTATATTTATTTAATAAAATAAATATAAATATGGATACACTGATATTAAATCTGTATCAGATCTGATTTTGGCCCTACCATGAGTTGTGGGATGTTGTCGTAATGCACACTAGCCATCGAAGGCAGACCTCTAGTAATTAGCATTTTGGAAGACTGTCTCACATTTTAAAATTTTGAGTAAATTATAAAAAAAATTTTGACATTAGAGGTAAATTATATTTACATCTAATGCTTGGAAAAACCCACATTTATCCTCTTAAGGTTTATTTTTATCCAATACCTTAACCCATAACTGAATGGAACATTAGTTAATTCATTAACCTTAAATGAGATCCAAATGGCATGTTAGAAAATTTTAAAATGATCAAAACACCCTTAAGTGATATAACATCTATCCAAGAATATAAGAGAATATGTGCATCCTCTTCTCTATCAAAGGGCAGTTTCAATTTTATACGAGGTAAACTGTTTTATGAATGCCAGTAGCTTATACAAACTCTTGGATATAAGCATAATAAACATAAATGTAAAATTTGCAATGGGATGGATTTATATTTGATAACCTTATCTTTGTACATTTCAGTAGTTTTATTGTTTAAAAGATTTTATGTTAATCTACTGCCTACCTAGCACATGTGTGATTTGGTGTATCCCCAGCTATCTGACAATCATTAGGGGATGGGAGAAGGATGGAGGCCTCAACACATATTACTACAAATACTAGAAAACTCATTATGTACACAAGAAAAATTCTTTGTGTACTGCATGCAGTATAGCAAAAATGATGTAGAGCACACCGTAGTAGCTGATTGGTCCACCTAGTGTAATTAATAATAGGATAGATATTTAATACTATTCAGTTTTTTTCTCAAATTTTTCTAAGAAAAATATTCTTTCCCTCCATAGAACAAAGAAAAATAGTATTATTATTTTCTAATATCTTATATAATTTTTTGTAGTATATATGATATCTTAAATAATATATATAATTTTTTATATCTTTATATGATATTCTGTTGGTTATTATAATTTCTTAATATCTTATATAATTTTCTGAACAATATATATAACTTCTTATGAATATATATAATATTCTAAATAATATATGTGACTTCCTGATGTCTTATATAATTTTTTATTAATTATAATAACTAATTTGATATCATATAAAGATATAAAAAGTCATATATATTGTTTAGAATATCATATATATTTATAAAAAATTATATATATTATTCAGGATGTCATATATATTTACAAAAAATCACATAAGTTATCAAGAAGTCATATCATTATTCAGGATGTCATATATATTCATATATATATTCATATGTATTATTTAGAATATCATATATATTACAGAAAGTCATATAAGACATCAGAAAGTCATACATATTATTCAAAATACCATATAAAGATATAGAAAGTTATATATATTGTTCAGGATATCATATATATTCACAAAAAGTCATACAAGACATCAGAAAGAAATAATATTATTATTTTTTTGTTCTACAGAGGGAAAGAGTATTTTTATCAAAAAAAATTTAAGATAAAAAATTGAGTAACATGAAACATCTGTCTCATTAGTAATTATGCTATATAGTCTAATGTGATTGGGCGGTGTACTTTGTTTGCACTAGGGGATGGTGCATAAAGAATTTCTCATGTACATAAACAAATTCGCCATCAGGTGCAAGCATTTGGCACCCAAATTTTAGCTTTGCTGACCTAATATAATTTTTGCCTTATTGATAGGAGTCAGAATTATCTAGATAAATAGAAAAATTTGTTCATATATTCTATTATTAACTGCTTTGCTATTGTATGATGCTTAAAAGTTTTTATGGGAAAACCTCTTTAGATGCTGTTAATGGATGTTGTTATTATATTGTTTTGTATGTACATATGCATGTGCCTACATATGTATGTATATACATGCATATATGCATGCATGTTATTATATTGTTTTGTATGTACATATGCATGTGCCTACATATGTATGTATATATATGTATATATGCATGCATGCATATATACATACATATATATAGAGAGAGGAATATACTATAATCAATTAGGTTTGGCACCGAACCACTATAAATTATATATTTGTACTTGTTAATTCTTTACTTCTTTCATCTTCTTTACACTACCAACATATTTTGCATACACTTTATATTTACTTAACTAAGTAGTTCTTGAGCATATGAAACCCAATTTACCTTCCTCTTGGATTGCTATATTTGAGCAACAATAGATTTAGCTTGCCTTGAGTCATTATTACTAACAACAGAAGGTAGTTTCACAACTCTCACTTCTTAGAGTTTTGCACCGACTAGCATATTGATCATAAGTTCACTTTGATCGAGCATCCTTAAGCCAATGGAGAAGCCGAGATGACTGATAGGACCATATTGTTAGGCTTGAAAATATAGTAGGACTGAGCTAAAGGACTTTAGGTGGTTGAGTTGCACAATATCCTCTGGGCCTATCGCACCACTTATCGGACTCTAACCTGGGAAACATCCTTAAACCTTACTTTTGGCACTAAAGCGGTTATCTTTTAGAGATCGATTTGCCCTCTCACTATGTAGAAGCTTTTAATGAGCAAAAGAACTCAGAAGACCTCCAAGTCAACTTGAATTTCCTCGAAGAAATCAAGGAATAAGCTCGAGTCTAGATGGTAGCTTACCACCAATAAGTAGCTGGATACTACAATTTCTAGGTGAAAGTCAAGTCTTTTGGGCTTGGAGATCTAGTGCTTAAGAGAGCCAAAGTCACCCAACTGCAGAACATGGAAAGCTTATGTGCAATTAGGAAGGACCATATTACATTGCTGAGATGGTATGCTTGAGATCTATCACCTGAAACACTTGGATAGGCTACCCATTTCTTGGACTTGAAACTCTATCAATCTCTGGTCTTATTATCAGTAAGATGTACCATCAAAAAATTCATATAAAATTGACCACATAATGAAACTTCTTTTCTTATAAAGAATCATTGTGAAGTGTTTCAGATCAAGAATCTGGCCACCAAGCCAGCCATAGGTTGGATGAATTTGAAAATAACTATCGTTGCATGCACCTAACATAATTGGATGGGCTGTAGAAGGACCCTGTAGTGGCAATGGGATTGTTAATTGGAGGAGCAACCTGATGGCCCTGGCACATCTCTTGCCAAAGAAGTCGCGGATCTAATCGACCCATGCTAGTGGAACGTGCTTATAGCCACCTTCCAGCTAATGGATGAAGATGGACCGAGCTAGGCAACCTCACTTGTAGAAAAGTCTCGATGCTCTAGTAAGCCACACGGGCTCAACGGCTTGAGCCAAGCCACTGTGCTTGCAAATAAGCCTCAAATTCTTAAGCTTGGTATCTGTTGGTGACTAGTCTTGGTGTCCTAAATATCTTTGATAGGATTAATGGCTTGAGCTAGGCCACCATGCCTATGTGAAAGCTATGCCCCTTTGCCAGCTTCGAGAGGCACCTTCGATGCCTTAGTGGCCACCTTTGTGCCTCGGGTGGACCCTTCGGAGCCTCCTTGGATAAGCCCATCAATATTAGAAGGGTGGACAGTGGAGGAATATCAAAAGCATGCCCGTATATCCTAAGAAATGATGTCTTAAGATACCACAATCTAGATGAATTCAACCATACAGGAGCATCCTTGACGGTCATCTAAGCAGGGTGAGGGTCGGATGGAGACTTGGAAGCTAGTGAGGGGTGCCAAACCATCTTTTTCTTCTTCTTGGAGTTGGAGGGCTTAGCCTCACTCGACCTCTTAATCTTCGAGGCGCTCATCAGCTCACTCTTGTCAAATTTTATCCCTACGAAAGTAAATAAACTAATTAGCTCATCGAATGTTTTCCTTGGGTTAGTAGAAGGATAAATAAGTGATATCGAAAAGGTGACTTGCCCTATAGATGGATAACCCTAAGACTAAACTATACCAAGAGCTGATCCTCATGGAGGAGCTCAGAGAAAGAGGGAGCCTTAATCTCCTTAAGCTCCTAGACTACTGACTCCTCCTTGGTAAGAAGAGGATACAACCTCAGAGAGTTCCTCCTTGGTGATCCTCACCTTGTTAGGAAAGTCGCAAGGCTTGAAGGAAGACTCTTCCAACTATGATAGAATATGGGCTAGAGAGGAGAATGTTGCAACATCTGTGACGAGAGAGAGTACAACCATCCTTGGCTCAGAGGGTGCACATTTATTTGGAAGAATGCTCAAAACACCCCCATACTAAGGGATATTCATCAAAGCAACAAGAAACAAAAATTTCAATCATCATCCACTAAGCATCGGGGATGAGTTAGGTAGGAGAAATTGATACTGGCCAAGTAAGTTGGCAATAATAGGAGGGATCGGGAGTCTTAGGTTAGCCTTTGGAGTTTCCTCATATAAGGCTACTTGACCCTCCCGTGGTGAAGTCACCCGACCCATAAGACCAGGCAACTTGAGGGTGAACTATGGAGGAATCCATTACAGAGCTTGGATTTGTTTGGGGTCATCCTCGTGTAGAATACTCTTATCAGCTTTTGGACTAAGGTTGGCCTCGGATAAAACCTCCTTAGACTCAACAGAAGCTTGACCAAGAGATCCCTGACCAGCAACCTCCTAATCTGTGGCTTTTCCTCGGAAGAATCTATTAGCAAAAAAGAATTTGAAGGAAAAGATGAGAAGAAGCACAAGAACAAAGACTAGAAACCAAGGACCTAAGACTTTGGAAGGGGTCGGTTGGCACCACAAGTTAGCCAACAATGGTGGCAACGATGATGGTAGTAGTCAAAGCACTGGCATCTTCCTCTTCTCCAAGCTTTTCTTCTCTAACTCTGATGGACAAGAAGCCAAAAGTGTTATAGCTTTACCCTCTCTAGGCCTTATATAGGATCCCGAAGAGTCTTAATTGATGCAACCATTTGAGGTGCATGGCCCAATGTGCTGACATGTGTCAACCCTCCATTCAATAACCAAGCATCATCGGGATCATGAGTGGTAAAGCATCCAATTATTGTCCCACAAATCCCATATGTCACTATTGCACTTTAGGAAGTGGAGACGCTGTCACTCTTGCAATAAATGTGGCATCCAAAACCTTCCAATGATAGCCTTAAAAAAGTAAGAGGGTGCACTGCACTGTACAAACCTACAACTTGGTTACTGCATCCAACCACAACTCGACTCTTGCGCATGGACCCATCACTCAATCATTGTGCTCAGCCACACAGCTTAGTTTCGGGACATGGGCTTGCAATTCGGCATCGCACTTGGCCATGCAACTCAATCCTCATCTGATTCAGATAGTTTAGTTCGTGGCTATGCAGCAATGCATTGAAGCGTAACAAATGGTGCCATAGCTGGTCATCCAGGTCACTTTCTTTACTTCCTTCATCCGAGCTTTCAGAGCACCTTACCCTCAGAAGTGGAAGACAAGCGATACATCCTGGATCCGATATGCATGATATGGCACCACCGACCAATGGGAGTCTGATACAGACTAGCCATGGAGCTCGGCACCTCAGCCAACTAGTTCTTGTCTTGTCACCATCTTGAAGGCATATGAAGAAAACCAAATCTCCCTCCACTCGATGATAGTTGGCCTACAACAACTGAACGACTTTCACAACCAAGATATTCATATCTCATTATATCCCAATAAGCTTTTGGATGTGCGAAATGTCTATCCCCAACCTCTCTCACACATCTTTGGTGCCAGGGGCTCCAATTCTCACCTATATAAATTCTTCTCTAGGAGCCCTCTAAGTAAGTATGAGATAAGTTTTATACAAGTTGAACACATTACAAGTAAGAGTAAGTCCCACCAAGTCTCTGGAGAAACCTCCAACTCATCAAGTCCTAACTTATGAGCTCAAAGTACAATGCCAGTGATAATCCATCCAACGAACCTCTTACAGTCCTTGGCTAAGTGATGTCCCTAAAGGACTACATCTTTTCCAAACTTACAAAGCAATCCTCTCTCCTTCTAAATAGATTCAAACTTTCCACTCACTTTCACTTTCACTATCCAACTTAATCTCATCATCTTCTTCTACGTCTCTCAGAACCTTCTCTGTTCCATTGAGCTAGATTGACATAGGCATCGGAGGGTTCCTCACTAGAAACCCTCGGCAAGCAGACTTTTTGTATCTTTGGTGTTTCAGAGTGCCTCAAGAGTCTGAAGCATGAATCTGGACCTCTTCGATGGCTTTTGGATTTTCGGCCATCTCTCAGAGTCTCTGAGTTGCCACTTGCCATTTTTCATCTTCAATTCCAGTTCATCAGTCTGAGCCAGATTGATCCATCCTAGCAACAAATATGATAATAGGAGGATTATCTGCTTGATAATTTATTAGAAGATAGTATGTAAGTTATAAGAGATGAAAAAATAAAGATGAAAGTACATTTAAGAGGTGATAAGTATATATGCTTGGGCATTGTCTGTGCATGGCTCACGTTCCTTCGTCTAATCAATGACATGAAGACAGCCAGGGGAATGGTGCAGAGAGGTAGAGAAGCTTTTTTTTTTTTTAAAGAAATTACCAAAAAAATCCTGAGATTAAGGGTGGATTACAGTTGCATCCAATTGTTTCAAAAATCTATGCTTATCTTTTTGAGGTTTCTTTTAGGATAAAAAAATAACTCCCTGCATTTTAGATCGGTTTGCAAATACTCTTCTATATATCAAAATACTATAATATCAACCTTTCATTTTATATATTATTACAATGTTATTCTGAGACCTCTCCATTGGGGCCAAAGATGTCATTCATGCCTATGTGGCTAGATATTGGCTGACATGGTTGTTTTCTATTTTTTTTTAAGGGATAGAGAAGTTGACATGACTAGTTGGTAAAGACCAATATTTGTTTGAATCAGTCTACAAAAGAAAATGATTTTGGCCCATCCCTCGCATGCATGCTCAGCATGTGCTCATGAAAGAAAGAAGACTCCTAACCGAAATCTTCTCCCTCTCCTGATTCTGATAGAATCGAGTACTAGGGTAAGTTGGAAACTAAGCTAAAGCTCTAGGACCTTATTTATGAAAAGCCTCACAACTCCTTCTATGGACTCCACCATCAAAAAATCATAAAAAATCTCCATCGATTCTAAGTTTTTCGTTGTGATTTTATCCTTGAATTTTTCATTAGAAAAAATCACTAGATCATCTTCTTGGCCTCGCTGGACTTAAGAACCATAAGCTCTTGATTCCTCCTTTTTTTTCCTAGTTTCATAGTTGCCGTTGTACTCAGATTAGAGCCGATGAGTCGTCAAACTCATCTTTGAATAGGGGTTCTGTATTTCAATTTTTTTTCCTTTGTTAACTTTTATTAGCTGCCGGTTGGGCCGGTCTTCACTATTGTTTTGAGTGCCCTAGGGTCACATGAGAAGGCATTGGCCATTGGTCTAAAGAGCTAACCCTGAATGATTTATTTTTTTTGAACCAATTTCTTCTTGAATTTTTTTTGTTTTTCCTTCCACCCGACCGATCATTGGTTATTGCCATCACCGCCACCACTATTGCCACAGGATGTCACCATGAGCCACCACCCATCGGCTATGGCCTCGTTTAAATCGGCCCTCTTCTTTTCTTGGATGTGAGGAAGAGAGGCTTCATGTCTCTTATTTCCCTCCTCTCTTTCTTGCTCTTTCTTTTTTCCCTCTCTTCCTCTCTCTCTACTCTCTTAAATTAATCAAAATTATTACTCAAAACCTCCAAGTCAACTGCTTTATCTCTTTAAAAGAAAAAAGGAAAGCAACCATATCAGCCAATAACTAGTCATATAGGCATAGATGATATCTTTGGCCTCAATCGGGAGGTCTCTAAGTGATATTGCAATAATATGTAAAATAAAAGGTTAACATTATAATATTTTGACATATAAGGAGATATCTACAAATCGACCCAAAATGTAGGGTGTTATGTTTTTATCCTTTCTATTATCCAGCACGTCAATCTCTTTACAGAATGTTAGTCAAACCATTAATCTTAAATAGGATCCAAATACTATATCAGAAAAATTTTGAAAATGACCAACATAATCTTAAGTGAATATTCATCCAAAAATATTAAAAAAGATATATGCAGGGTGTTATGTTTTTATCCTTCCTATTATCCAGCACGTCAACCTATAACTTCACAGAATGTTAGTCAAACCATTAATCTTAAATAGGATCCAAATACTATATCAGAAAAATTTTGAAAACGACCAACATAATCTTAAGAGAATATTCATCCAAAAATATTAAAAAAGTATGTATATCCTTGTTTTGCTTGGGAGATTTTGACTTTTTATACGAGGTAAAAACAAAAACCTCCGAGACTTGGAGAAAAATGAGGTGCAGGTGGTCCCTTCGCAGCTAACCGGAGTGAAGGGTGGTTATTGGATGCCGGCTTCCCTCCGGTCATGGTGTCACCGGGGAGAAGGGGCCTCAGAAGCTAGGGCTAAAGTGGATGGTGGAGGCAATGGCTCAGAGGAAAACAAGGTGCAGCCGGTGGAGACTAAAGGGTGGTCACTGGCCAACGGCTTCCCTTTGGTCACGCCATCGCCACTGCATGCTGTCATGACTTTGCTGTCCGAGAGCTCCCACACCCCCGACCCCACGCCCACCCCGACGCCAGCCCTGGGGAGATTCATTCAGCATCCTTTTTGTCCACCTGGGTGGTGCCATGGCACTTGGGATGCCCCTGATGTTTCCTTTTTTGATGTGAACAGGAGGTAGCAGAAAGCTACCCCACTTTATTAGAATAAACAGATACACCAAGTGCTCTGAAACAGAGCCCGCAGTTAACAGAAATTTCAGCTTACTCTCAGAGTTTTCAGCATGGGTTACAGAAGCATTAAAACATCAAAGAGTTAGAAGCATTTAGTTGCTAGGGGCATGCGTGATGGCCCGGCCCGAGTAAGAATCCCAGCCCACCAAAGCCCAAACGAAAAAAAAAGAAAAACAGAGGAGAAGAACTCCCTAAGGGAGTCTTCTTCCTCCTCTCGCCGGCTCCCAATCGGAGTCGGAAAAGAGCTCCCTCCGGCTCTATTTAAGGAGGAGATCCCTCTTCTCTCCCTTCCACCAAAGATCTGAGATCCAGTCGGCGGCAATCGTCGGAAAACCACCGCGGAGACCCATCCCTGTGCCCGTCCAATTGCTCGCCGGAAAAGCCTCGCCGACATCGAAGGTAAGCCTCCTCCCCTTCCTCTCTTCTCTCCTTTCCTTCCCATGCCTGTGTGCACGCTCGCCGGCGACCGGAGTCACCGAATTTTGTTGTAGAAGAAACATTTATTTTTGCCATTTTTCTTTGATTTCCGACGCCGATGGTCACCGCCGACCACCGGTTTGGCCCTCCTCTTGTCGTTGGGTCGCCCCCCTCCTGCCGACGGCCGTCCCACGCCGGTTGCACCGCCGGTCGGCCAGCCAACAAGGGATTGTGAGATCCCCTATTTCGGCCCAAAGGAACCCATGGGAAGAAGAAGAAAGAAAAAGAAAAGAAGAAGAAGAAGGAAAAGAAAAGAAAAAGAAAAGAAAAGAAAAAAAAAAGAAAAAAAAAGAAAAAAATAAAATAAAAATAATAAATAAGATTTTCTCTTCTCTCTCTTCCGTGAAGAAAAGAAAGAAAGAAAGAAAGAAAGAAAGAAAAGAAGAAAGAAAAATAAAATAAATTAATTAATAAATAATGATATAAATAATAAAATATGAGAAAGAGAGTTTCTCTCTCTTCCTTCTCTTTCTTCAGTATGAACTAGTATTTTCTCTCTCCTAAGATTTTTAGAATTTTAAAAAAAATGATGATGAATTTAAATAATCTTCGTGATGGATTTTTTGATCTGTGATCGTCGGACGGTACACCGACATCCACATTGATCAGGTCAGGTATTTTTAAATTTTATTTCTTATGATTTTATTGAATTATCCACATGATAATCTTAACATGATTTGATCTGATTGATCTAATTTGTTGAATCATATCGTCTGAAGAATTCAAGATGAGTTTCTCTCTCTAAAATTTTTTCTCTCTAAAATTTTCTTTCTCTAAAGCTATTTCTCTCTCTATCAATTTTCTCTCATGATTGATTTATCAATGAGAGTTTCTTTTAATATTTCTGATCTGATGAAGAATCCTGATCCATGGTTGTCAGACAGCGTACTAGCACCCACCTTAATCAAACCATGAATCTTTAGATTTGATCATCCATAATTTTTTGATCTAGCCATGACTTGATTTGATCATGATGATTTCACCAATCGAGATATTAGACCAATCGTAATGTTGGATTGTATTACCTGATCAATTCGAATTGTACCTCATAAATTCTCTCTCCTCTAATTATCTCTCTCTACTTGATCTTATGAAATGATGAAGAAACCTCGATCCTATCACTTCGAATCCAATTTAATCTGATAGTCAAACTTTGGATTGTTTAGGTCCTAATTAGATTTTGATTAGATGAAATTAGATGATCGGACCCAATCTAAATCGCTGAAATATGGTATTCGTATTCTTTCTAATTATTAAAATTGATTCTGTATAGGATTGTGGATGTTTAATCATGAGATATCGCGATATGATCTACGAACAGAATTTTTGAAAGAAAAATTTATAGAATTATGTGGGTTTATTGGAATGCATTCGAGGTAAGTAATGTTTCATTTTTTCTAGATTTATCGATAAATTATAATATATTTTTCTGACATGATTTGTGAAACGATGCATGAATTAAATGAATGATATTTTGTTATGAAAATATCTTATTTGAAATATTATGATGAAGCATGATTGAACATATTAATTTCATGATGCATTATATTGATTGATTTCGATACTACATGATTATATGTTTTATTATCAAAATTAGAATATGAAATATGATTTATGAAGAATTATGATATAAGAAATATTATGAATTGACAACCTGACTATGTAAAGGACCCTGCCAATGGGGGCATATACGTTGGTAATTGATTTGTCCTGAGGGTTTACATCGCCAGAGAGACCAGCGACAAACCGCCAGAGAGACCAGCGGTTCCGAAGGATTTTGCTGCCAGATGATTCGCAGTTCACCGCAAGAAGATACGCGGTGCTATGACCCTGCCACAGAAAAATATGGTCATAGCTCATGGTTGACGAAAAGAATTGAAGAACGAAAGAAATTGAAATCTCGAAAGAAACTTGAATTTTTTTAAAAAAAATGAAATTGGCATGAATTATGTTGCATAATTGAAATTGATTTTGAATTGATGAACTCGATAAGCTTATTTTTTATAAATGATTATTTACTTAAATGCCTGATGAAATCTGTTGAAAAATGATAATTGCTTACTGGGCTGTCTAGCTCATTGCCTCCTATTTTACTGTTTTTACAGATGTTGAGGAATTAAGATGATACAAGATATGAATGGAAGAGTGATCAGAAGTAGAATCTTCATACTTTTATTTTAGGTTGAAAGGCTTATTGAATTTGATGTAAAGCCTATTGAATCGTTGTTGAATTTATTGAGATATTAAAGAAAAAATTTAGGTCATTATATTTTGGATTTGAGTTATTGACTAATTATTCTGCTGTTATTTTAAGATAACATGATAAGATGCCTTGCATACTTATGGGAAGAGTTTTTTATGAGTATGCGACGGTTGTCATGACCCTCGATTCACAATATCAGGTCGGGGGCGTAACAATTAAAGTGGTATCAGAGCATAAGTGGATAAATTATAAAACATAGAATCAGAGATAGAATGGGTGGAAGTGGATAGACACTAAGGACATTACGGTGTAGATCTTTGATGATTGTAGTAGGAGAAATCTTTATGAACTTTTGGTTAAACATTGAGATTATGTATAAAAGGATCACAAGAGATTATGACATATGGAGTTTGAAATATGATGGATAATCTATAGATCATGATATGATTAGTTAAATCTTGATCAAAAGTAATCACAAAAGAATTGACATAAAATTTTATTGTGTATTATGGTTATTAATTTGATCATTGATTATTCAAGTGAATCGTAAGTTCAAATTTGATGTGAGAATAATACTATAATATTACTTCTAGTTGAGAAGTTGATTATTATTGGCAAGATAAAGATTTGACGATAAAATATTATTCCAGGATGGACTAAGAAAAATCTTTTATGATGCTTGATTGAAATATTTATCGAAAATAAATTTGGTATGTGGATTATATATAAAGTGATATATTAGGATGAATGCATATTTAAGGATATTGCAAAGAAACCTATTTCTTATTGATGAAATCGATTATGAGGTTGTAGAATATTCATCGTACTGGAATCTTTAATCATCATCCTTAGATCTAAATAATAGATCTTATTATGTCTCTTGGAGACTACATGATGTGTATGAAATTTTAATTTAAAGATTTTGTATCTAAGTTGATCAAGAGATTTTCTGATATTATTGTTGAGGTTGTTAATGAAAAATTGATATCTTTAGATTAAGATAAAAGATCTGATTTCATTTTAAGGGACCCATGTGAATTTATAATTTAGAAATTTTAGATTTAGAAATTGATATGGAGTTCTTTTGCTTTTGTTAACGAGGTCCCTAATTGAATCTACTATTAAATGGAAATTTGATTTTTTTAAAGCTTGTATGATTGTTATGAAAGGATATTTGATAGATATTGAAGATCTTGATGATAGAAATTTTAGAAAAAAAAATAATGATTTAAAATTCTTATATATTCTAATTATGTCCAAATTTGGTGGAGCATCGAAGGATTTTTTCTTCATTAATTTGACTTATAAGAATTTTTGGTTTGAAAATTATCGAATTGAGTTGATATGAGATTTAAGATTTGATTCATATTGATTATAGTAAATCTATATGATGGTTTAAATATGATATTGGACTCAAGGGTTAATCAAGATTATTGTATACCAATAAAAGTATGAATGAGAATTGAAAGTTAATCTTTGACTTCAATTGAAATTTAAAATTTTAGATCTTTTCTATTGATAAGATATAGAAATAATTTGATCAAAATTTTTTTTTTGGTGAACCTAAAAAATTTTGATTGTTAGATCAGAGTACGCAGTGGAAGCATGGTAATCTGGATTACTTTGAGTAAGTCAGGAATGTTGATTCTTTGAGTCAAAGAATTATGATAGATGATATGGTTTGATACAAGAAATTTATTGATATTAGAAAGAATAATATTTTAAAATTTTAAATCATTTTAGATATCCTAATGTGATTTTTTTAAAGTAGTACTTCCACCTACTATGCTACAAAAATAATTAGCATCCTAATTCTAGGATGAGTGGACCTTTGATTTTTGATTTTAGATTTAGAATATTTAGAGATAATTTTTTTTCTATCTTAGAATTAAATTTTATAATTCTCTATTTATTAGGAAGAATTTGAGATTGTTTATCGAATAATGATTTTGATCTTAGATTATTATACTCAAATATTTATCTCCAGGGTATAATAAAATTTGAAGTTTGGACTCTTTTGATCATTATTATTTCTCTGACTGAATAGAAAAGATTGAGGTTATCTATTGATATTGATGATTATTCTACAAAAGATAGATTGGAGTTATTTATAATTTAATTTGATAATGAATCGATTAATTAAGAATAGTTAATATTTAGATAAAGTAAATTGATATACTTACTTAGAATAGAGACATTGATTTTGATTATAAGAAAAATATAGTTTTGATTTAGATCAATTTTTGAGTTATTGATTTTTACTATGGAATGACTTAATGATAAAATTTGCTTCAAGAATTAGAATATTTAAAAGTTTGAGGATTTGAGTAAGAAAATTTCGATGACTAGAAATAGTGATATTGATTCAATCAACAATGGTGATATTGATCTTTATGAAATGACTTAACGATGAAGTTGTATCGAGAATTAAAATATCAAAAGTTCGAGAATGAGATTGAAATAATAAATCTTCAATCTTTGAAAGTACAAATAAGAGAAAATATTTTTGAATTTTGATTAATTGGGATGTCATCATGTGATTCATATAAGTATATTTTTCTTATCTTATGATGGGTTGAAATTAAGAGTGATTAATGTTTTGAAAAATAAATAAATAATGATGAAAAATAAAATTCTTATTCAAGAATTAAGATATTGATTTTCTTCTATTCACAAGAGATAGATTTGATTTTGATCTAGTCATGAGGTATTGAACATTATTTTATAGGGAATGAGAGCATAATTTTGAAATTCTTGAAATATTAAAAATCTTTGAGATGTTGGTCCTGATAAATAAGAAAATGAATGGTTCCGTTTCAGATAGATATTGATGTTCCGACTTTTTCTTATGAAATGATTTAAGAATGAATTTATATCAAGAATTAGAATATTGAAATATTTATGGATGAGATTCAAGTAAGAAACTATGAAGACTTAAGCAAAAAAAATTTCGAGGATGAAATTTCTTTTTGAGGGGAAGAATGTGATGGCCCGATCCGAGTAAGAATCCCAGCCCACCAAAGCCCAAATAAAAAAAAAAAAACAAAGGAGAAGAACTCCCGAAGGGAGTCTTCTTCTTCCTCTCGCCGGCTCCCAATCGGAGTCGAAAAAGAGCTCTCTCCGGCTCTATTTAAGGAGGAGATCCCTCCTCTCTCCCTTCCACCAAAGACCTGAGATCCAGTCGGCGGCAATCGTCGGAAAACCACCACGGAGACCCGTCCCTGTGCCCGTCCAATTGCTCATCGGAAAAGCCACGCCGACATCGGAGGTAAGCCTCCTCCCCTTCCTCTCTTCTCCCATTTCCTTCCCATGCTTGTGTGCACGCTCGCTGGCGATCGGAGTCGTCGGATTTTGTTGCGGAAGAAACCTTTATTTTTGCCATTTTTCTTTGATTTCTGACGTCGGTGGTCACCGCCGACCATCGGTTTGGCCCTCCTCTTGTCGTTGGGTCGCCCCCCCTCCTGCCGACGGTCGCCCCACGCCGGTTGCACCACTGACCGACCAGCCAACAGGGGATTGTGAGATCCCCTGTTTCGGCCCAAAGGAACCCACGGGAAGAAGAAGAAAGAAAAAGAAAGAAGAAGAAGAAGAAGAAGGAAAAGAAAAGAAAAAAAAAAGAAAAAAGAAAAAAAAGAAAAAAAATAAAATAATAATAATATAATAATAATAAATAGGATTTTCTCTTCTCTTCCGTGAAGGAAAAAAAGAAAGAAAGAAAGAAAGAAAGAAAAGAAGAAAGAAAAATAAAATAAATTAATTAATAAATAATGATATAAATAATAAAATATGAGAAAGAAAATTTCTCTCTCTTTCCTCTCTTTCTTCAGCCTGAACTAGTATTTTCTCTCTCTTAAGATTTTTAAAATTTTGAGAAGAATGATGATGAATTTAAATAATCCTCGTGATGAATTTTTTGATCTGTGATCGTCGGACGGTACACCGACATCCACTTTGATCAGATCAGATATTTTTATGTTTTATTTCTTATAATTTTATTGAGTTATCCACATGATAATCTTAGCATGATTTAATCTGATCGATCTAATTTGTTGAATCATATCGACTGAAAAATTCAAGATGAGTTTTTTCCCTCTAAAATTTTTTCTCTCTAGAATTTTCTCTCTCTAAAGCTATTTCTCTCTCTATCGATTTTTCTCTCTTGATTGATTTATCAATGAGAGTTTTTTTTAATATTTCTGATCTGATGAAAAATCCTGATCCATGGTTGTCAGACAGCGTACTGGCACCCACCTTAATCAAACCATAAATTTTTAGATTTGATCATCCATAATTTTGATCTAGCCATGACTTGATTTGATCATGTTAATTTTACCAATCGAGATATTGGACCAATCGTAATGTTGGATTGTGTCACCTGATCAATTCGAATTGTACCTCATAAATTCTCTCTCCTCTAATTGTCTCTCTCTACTTGATCTTATGAAATCCATGAAGAAACCTCGGTTCTATCACTTCAAATCTGATTTGATCTGATAGTCAAACTTTGGATTGTTTAGATCCTAATTAGATTTTGATTAGATGAAATTAGATGATCGGACCCAATCTAAATCACTGAAATATGGTATTCGTATTCTTTCTAATTATTGAAATTGATTCTGTATAGGATTGTGGATGTTTGATCATGGATTATCACGATATGATCTACGAACAGGATTTTTGGAAGAAAAATTTATAGAATTATGTGGGTTTATTGGAATACGTTCGATGTAAATAATATTTCACTTTTTCTAGATTTATCGATAAATTATAATATATTTTTCTGACATGATTTGTAAAATGATGCATGAATTGGATGAATGGTATTTTGTTATGAAAATATCTTATTTAAAATATTATGATGAAGCATGATTGAACATATTGATTTTATGATGCATTATATTGATTAATTTTGATACTATATGATTATATATTTTATTATCGAAATTAGAATATGAAATATGATTTATGAAGAATTATGATATAAGAAATATTATGAATTGACAACCTGACTATGTAAAGGACCCTGTTAATGGGGGCATATACGTTGGCAATTGATTTATCTTGAGGGTTTACATCGCCTGAGAGACCAGCGGTTTCGAAGGACTTTGCTGTCAGATTATTCGTAGCTCACCGCAAGAAGATACGCGGTGTTATGACCCTGCCACAGAAAAAATATGGTCATAGCTCATGGTTAACGAAAAGAATTGAAGAACGAAAGAAATTGAAATCTCGAAAGAAACTTGAATTTTCGAAAAAGAAATGAATTTGGCATGAATTATGTTGCATAATTGAAATTGATTTCGAATTGATGAATTCGATATGTTTATTTTCTATAAATGATTATTTACTTAAATGCTTGATGAAATTTGTTGAAAAGTGATCATTGCTTACTGGGCTGTTTAGCTCATTACCTCCCATTTTACTATTTTTACAGATGTTGAGGAATTAAGATGATACAAGATATGAATGGAAGAGTGATCAGAAGCAGAATCTTCATACTTTTATTTTAGGTTGAAAGGCTTATTGAATTTGATGTAAAGCCTATTGAATCGTTGTTGAATTTATTGAGATATTAAAGAAAAAATTTAGGTCATTATGTTTTGAATTTGAATTATTGACTAATTATTCCAATGTTGTTTTAAGATAACATGATAAGATGCCTTGCATGCTTATGGAAAGAGTTTTTTATGAGTATGCGGCGGTTGCCATGACCCTTGATTCACAATCTCGGATCGGGGGTGTGACAATTAAAGTGGTATCAGAGCATAAGTGGATAAATTATGAAATATAGAATTAGATATAGAATGGGTGTAAGTGGATAGACACTAAGGACATTATGGTGTAGATCTTTGATGATTGTGGTAGGAGAAATCTTTATGAATTTTTGGTTAAACATTGAGATTATGTATAAAAAGATCGCAAGGGATTATGACATATGGAGTTTGAAATATGATGGATAATCTATAGATCATGATTTGATTAGTTAAATCTTGATCGAAAGTAATCACAAAAGAATTGACATAAAATTTTATTGTGCATTATGGTTATTAATTTGATCATTGATTATTTAAGTGAATCGTAAGTTCAAATTCGATGTGAGAATAATACTATGATATTACTTCTAGTTGAGAAGTTGACTATTATTGGCACGATAAAGATTTGACGATAAAATATTATTCCAGAATGGACTAAGAAAAATCTTTTATGATGCTTGATTGGAATATTTATCAAAATTGAATTTGGTATGTGGATTATTTATAAAGTGACATATTAGGATGAATGAATATTTAAGGATATTGCAAAGAAACCTATTTCTTATTGATGAAATTGATTATGAGGTTGTAGAATATTCATCGTACTGGAATCTTTAATCATCATTCTTAGATCTAAATAATAGATCTTATTATGTCTCTTGGAGACTACATGATGTGTATGAAATTTTAATTTAAAGATTTTGTATCTAAGTTGATCAAGAGATTTTCTGATATTATTGTTGAGGTTGTTAATGAAAAATTGATATCTTTAGATTAAGATAAAGGATCTGATTTCAGTTTAAGGGACCCATGTAAATTTATAATTTAGAAATTTTAGATTTAGAAATTGATATGGAGTTCTTTTTCTTTTGTTAACGAGGTCCCTAATTGAATCTACTATTAAATGAAGATTTGATTTTTTTGAAGCTTGTATGATTGTTATGAACGGATATTTGATAGATATTGAAGATCCTGATGATAGAAATTTTAGAAAAAAAAATAATGATTTGAAATTCTTATATATTCTGATTATGTCCAAATTTGGTGGAGCATCGAAGAATTTTTTCTTCATTAATTTGACTTATAAGGATTTTTGGTTTGAAAATTATCGAATTGAGTTGATATGAGAATTAAGATTTGATTCATATTGATTATAGTAAATCTATATGATGGTTTAAATATGTTATTAGACTCAAGGGTTAATCAAGATTATTGTATACCAGTAAAAGTATGAATGAGAATCGAAAGTTAATCTTTGACTTCAATTAAAATTTAAAATTTTAGATCTTTTCTATTGATAAGATAAAGAAATAATTTGATCAAACTTTCTTTTTTTTTTTTTTTGGTGAACCTAAAAAATTTTGATTGTTAGATCAGAGTACGCAGCGGAAGCATGGTAATTTAGATTACTTTGAGTAAGTCAGGAATGTTGATTCCTTGAGTCAAAAAATTATGATAGATGATATGGTTTGATACAAAAAATTTATTGATATTAGAAAGAATAATATTTTAAAATTTTAAATCATTTTAGATATCCTAATGTGATTTTTTAAAAGTAGTACTTCCACCTACTATGCTACAAAAATAATTAGCATCCTAATTCTAGGATGAGTGGACCTTTGATTTTTGATTTTAGATTTAGAATATTTAGAGATAAATTTTTTTTTCTATCCTAGAATTAAATTTTATAATTCTTTATTTATTAGGAAGAATTTATGATTGTTTATCGAATAATAATTTCGATCTTAGATTATTACTCAAATATTTATCTTCAGGATATAATAAAATTTAAAGTTTGGACTCTTTTGATCATTATTATTTCTCTGACTGAATAGAAAAGATTGAGGTTATCTATTGATATTGATGATTATTCTACAAAAGATGGATTGGAGTTATTTGTAATTTAATTTGATAATGAATCGATTAATTAAGAATAGTTAATATTTAGATAAAGCAAATTGATATACTTACTTAGAATAGAGACATTGATTTTGATTATAAGAAAAATATAGTTTTGATTTAGATCAATTTTTGAGTTATTGATTTTTATTATGGAATGACTTAATGATAAAATGTGCTTCAAGAATTAGAATATTTAAGAGTTTGAGGGTTTGAGTAAGAAAATTTCGATGACTAGAAATAGTGATATTGATTCAATCAACAATGGTGATTTTGATCTTTATGAAATGACTTAACGATGAACTTGTATCGAGAATTAAAATATCAAAAGTTTGAGAATGAGATTGAAATAATAAATCTTCAACCTTTGAAAGTACAAATAAGAGAAAATATTTTTGAATTTTGATTAATTGGGATGTCATCATATGATTCACATAAGTATGTTTTTCCTATCTTATGATGGGTTAAAATTAAGAGTGATTAATATTTTGAAAAATAAATAAATGATGATGAAAAATAAAATTCTTATTCAACAATTAAGATATTGATTTTCTTCTATTCACAAGAGATAAATTTGATTTTGATCTAGTCATGAGGTATTGAACATTATTTTATAGGGAATGAGGGCATAATTTTAAAATTCTTGAAATATTAAAAATCTTTGAGATGTTGGTCCTGATAAATAAGAAAATGAATGGTTCCATTTCAGATAGATATTGATGTACCGACTTTTTCTTATGAAATGATTTAAGAATGAATTTATATCAAGAATTAGAATATTGAAATATTTATGGATGGGATTCAAGTAAGAAACTATGAAGACTCAAGCAAGAAAAATTTCGAGGATGAAATTTCTTTTAGAGGGGAAGAATGTGATGGCCCGGCCCGAGTAAGAATCTCAGCCCACCAAAGCCCAAATGAAAAGAAAAAAACAAAGGAGAAGAACTCTCGAAGGGAGTCTTCTTCCTCCTCTCGCCGGCTCCCAATCGGAGTCGAAAAAGAGCTCCCTCCGACTCTATTTAAGGAGGAGATCCCTCCTCTCTCCCTTTCACCAAAGACCTGAGATCCAGTCGGCGGCAATCGCCGAAAAATCACCGTGGAGACCCGTCCCTGTGCCCGTCCAATTGCTCGCCGGAAAAGTCTCGCCGGCGTCGGAGGTAAGCATCCTCCCCTTCCTCTCTTCTCCCTTTTCCTTCCCATGCCTATGTGCACACTCGTCGGCGATCAGAGTCGTCAGATTTTATTGCGAAAGAAACCTTTATTTTTGCCATTTTTCTTTGATTTTCGACGCCGGTGGTCACCGCCGACCATCGGTTTGACCCTCCTCTTGTCATT
The DNA here is from genome assembly GCF_000442705.2 of Elaeis guineensis. Classification (NCBI taxonomy): domain Eukaryota; kingdom Viridiplantae; phylum Streptophyta; class Magnoliopsida; order Arecales; family Arecaceae; genus Elaeis; species Elaeis guineensis. The sequence continues at coordinate 118,751,675 of NC_025998.2, read as the reverse complement.
GGGTCGGCCCCCCTCCTGCCGACAGTCGCCCCACACCGGTTGCACCGTCGGCCGGCCAGCCAACAGGAGATTGTGAGATCATCTGTTTCGTCCCAAAGGAACCCACGGGAAGAAGAAGAAAGAAAAAGAAAAGAAGAAGAAGAAGAAGAAGAAGGAAAAGAAAAGAAAAAGAAAAGAAAAAGAAGGAAAAGAAAAGAAAAAGAAAAGAAAAAGGAAAAAAAAGAAGAAAAAAATAAAATAATAATAATATAATAATAATAAATAGGATTTTCTCTTCTCTCTCTTCCGTGAAGGAAAAAAAAAGAAAGAAAGAAAGAAAGAAAAGAAGAAAGAAAAATAAAAAAAATTAATTAATAAATAATGATATAAATAATAAAATATGAGAAAGAGAGTTTCTCTCTCTTCCCTCTCTTTCTTCAGCCTGAACTAGTATTTTCTCTCTCCTAAGATTTTTAAAATTTTGAGAAGAATGATGATGAATTTAAATAATTCTCGTGATGGATTTTTTGATCTGTGATCGTCGGACGGTACACTGACATCCACTTTGATCAGATTAGGTATTTTTAGATTTTATTTCTTATGATTTTATTGAGTTATCCACATGATAATCTTAGCATGATTTGATCTGATCGATCTAATTTGTTGAATCATATCGTCTGAAAAATTCAAGATGAGTTTTCTCTCTCTAAAATTTTCTCTCTCTAGAATTTTTTCTCTCTAAAGCTATTTCTCTCTCTATCGATTTTTCTTTCTTGATTGATTTATCAATAAGAGTTTCTTTTAATATTTCTGATCTGATGAAGAATCCTGATCCATGGTTGTCAGACAGCGTACTGGCACCCACCTTAATCAAACCATGAATCTTTAGATTTGATCATCCATAATTTTGATCTAGCTATGACTTGATTTGATCATGTTGATTTCACCAATCGAGATATTGGATCAATCGTAATGTTGGATTGTGTCACCTGATCAATTCGAATGATACCTCATGAATTCTCTCTCCTCTAATTATCTCTCTCTACTTGATCTTATGAAATCGATGAAGAAACCTCAGTCCTATCACCTCGAATCTGATTTGATTTGATAGTCAAGTTTTGGATTGTTTAGATCCTAATTAGATTTTGATTTGATGAAATTAGATGGTCGGATCCAATCTAAATAGCTGAAATATGGTATTCGTATTCTTTCTAATTATTGAAATTGATTTTATATAGGATTGTGGATGTTTGATCATGGATTATCACGATATGATCTACGAACAAAATTTTTGGAAGAAAAATTTATAGAATTATGTGGGTTTATTGAAATGCGTTCGAGGTAAGTAATGTTTCACTTTTTCTAAATTTATCGATAAATTATAATATATTTTTCTGACATGATTTGTGAAACGATGCATGAATTGGATGAATGGTATTTTGTTATGAAAATATCTTATTTGAAATATTATGATGAAGGATGATTGAACATATTGATTTCATGATGCATTATATTGATTGATTTCGATACTACATGATTATATATTTTATTATCAAAATTAAAATATGAAATATGATTTATGAAGAATTATGATATAAGAAACATTATGAATTGACAACCTGACTATGTAAAAGATCCTGTCAATAGGGGCATATACGTTGGCAATTGATTTGTCTTGAGGGTTTACATCGTCTGAGAGACCAGCGGTTCCGAAAGACTTTGCTGTCAGATTATTCGCAGCTCACCGCAAGAAGATACGTGGTGTTATGCCTCTGCTACAGGAAAAATATGATCATAGCTCATGGTTAACGAAAAGAATTGAAGAACGAAAGAAATTGAAATCTCAAAAGAAACTTGAATTTTCGAAAAAAAATAAATTTGACATGAATTATGTTGCATAATTGAAATTGATTTCGAATTGATGAACTCGATATGCTTATTTTCTATAAATGATTATTTACTTAAATGCCTGATAAAATCTGTTGAAAAGTGATCATTGCTTACTGGGCTGTCTAGCTCATTACCTCATATTTTACTGTTTTTACAGATGTTGAGGAATTAAGATGATACAAGATATGAATGGAAGAATGATCAAAAGCAGAATCTTCATACTTTTATTTTAGGTTGAAAGGCTTATTAAATTTGATGTAAAGCTTATTGAATCGTTGTTGAATTTATTGAGATATTAAAGAAAAAATTTAGGTCGTTATGTTTTGGATTTGAATTATTGACTAATTATTCCGCTGTTATTTTAAGATAACATGATAAGATGTCTTGCATGCTTATGGGAAGAGTTTTCTATGACTATGCGGCGGTTGCCATGACCTTCGATTCATAATTTCGGGTCGGGGGCATGACAATTAAAGTAGTATCAGAGTATAAGTAGATAAATTATGAAACATAGAATCAGATATAGAATGGATGTAAGTGGATAGACACTAAGGACATTATGGTGTAGATCTTTGATGATTGTAGTAGGAGAAATCTTTATGAGCTTTTGGTTAAACATTGAGATTATGTATAAAAAGATCGCAAGAGATTATGACATATGGAGTTTGAAATATAATGGATAATCTATAGATCATGATATGATTAGTTAAATCTTGATTGAAAGTAATCACAAAAGAATTGACATAAAATTTTATTGTGTATTATGGTTATTAATTTGATCATTAGTTATTCAAGTGAATCGTAAGTTCAAATTCGATGTGAGAATAATACTATAATATTATTTTTAGTTGAGAAGTTGACTGTTATTGACAAGATAAAGATTTGACGATAAAATATTATCCCAGGATGGACTAAGAAAAATATTTTATGATGCTTGATTGGAATATTTATCGAAATTGAATTTGGTATGTGGATTATATATAAAGTGGCATATTAGGATGAATGCATATTTAAGGATATTGCAAAAAAATATATTTCTTATTGATGAAATCGGTTATGAGGTTGTAGAATATTCATCGTACTGGAATCTTTAATCATCATCCTTAGATCTAAATAATAGATCTTATTATGTCTCTTGGAGACTACATGATGTGTATGAAATTTAATTTAAAGATTTCGTATCAAAGTTGATCAAGAGATTTTCTGATATTATTGTTAAGGTTGTTAATGAAAAATTGATATCTTTAGATTAAGATAAAAGATCTGATTTCAGATTAAGAGACCCATGTGAATTTATAATTTAGAAATTTTGGATTTAGAAATTGATATGGAGTTCTTTTGCTTTTGTTAACGAGGTCTCTAATTGAATCTACTATTAAATAGAGATTTGATTTTTTTGAAGCTTGTATGATTGTTATGAAAAGATATTTGATAGATATTGAAGATCCTGATGATAGAAATTTTAGAAAAAAAATAATAATTTAAAATTCTTATATATTCTGATTATGTCCAAATTTGATGGAGCATTGAAGGATTTTTTCTTCATTAATTTGACTTATAAAGATTTTTGGTTTGAAAATTATCGAATTGAGTTGATATGAGAATTAAGATTTGATTCATATTGATTATAGTAAATCTATATGATGGTTTAAATATGATATTGGACTCAAGGGTTAATCAAGATTATTGTATATCAGTAAAAGTATGAATGAGAATCGAAAGTTAATCTTTGACTTCAATTGAAATTTAAATTTTTAGATCTTTTCTATTGATAAGATAAAGAAATAATTTGATCAAACTTTCTTTTTTTTTTTTTTTGGTGAACCTAAAAAATTTTGATTGTTAGATCAGAGTACGCAGCGGAAGCATGGTAATTTAGATTACTTTGAGTAAGTCAGGAATGTTGATTCTTTGAGTCAAAAAATTATGATAGATGATATGGTTTGATACAAAAAATTTATTGATATTAGAAAGAATAATATTTTAAAATTTTGAATCATTTTAGATATCCTAATGTGATTTTTTAAAAGTAGTGCTTCCACCTATTATACTACAAAAATAATTAGCATCCTAATTCTAGGATAAGTGGACCCTTGATTTTTGATTTTAGATTTAGAATATTTAGAGATAATTTTTTTTTCTTTCCTAGAATTAAATTTTATAATTCTCTATTTATTAAGAAGAATTTAAGATTATTTATCAAATAATGATTTTGCTCTTAGATTATTATACTCAAATATTTATCTCCATGATATAATAAAATTTGAAGTTTAGACTCTTTTGATCATTATTATTTCTCTGACTGAATAGAAAAGATTGAGGTTATCTATTGAAATTGATGATTATTCTACAAAAGATGGATTGGAGTTATTTATAATTTAATTTGGTAATGAATCGATTAATTAAGAATAGTTAATATTTAGATAAAGCAAATTGATATACTTACTTAGAATAGAGATATTGATTTTGATTATAAGAAAAATATAGTTTTGATTTAGATCAATTTTTGAGTTATTGATTTTTATTATGGAATGACTTAATGATAAAATTTGCTTCAAGAATTAGAATATTTAAGAGTTTAAGGGTTTGAGTAAGAAAATTTCGATGACTAGAAATAGTGATATTGATTCAATCAACAATGGTGATATTGATCTTTATGAAATGACTTAACCATGAAGTTGTATCGAGAATTAAAATATCAAAAATTTAAGAATGAGATTGAAATAATAAATCTTCAACCTTTGAAAGTACAAATAAGAAAAAATATTTTTGAATTTTGATTAATTGGGATGTCATCATATGATTCACATAAGTATATTTTTTCTATCTTATGATGGGTTGAAATTAAGAGTGATTAATATTTTAAAAAATAAATAAATGATAATAAAAAATAAAATTCTTATTCAAGAATTAAGATATTGATTTTCTTCTATTCACAAGAGATAGATTTGATTTTGATCTAGTCATGCGGTGTTGAATATTATTTTATAGGGAATGAGAGCATAATTTTGAAATTCTTGAAATATTAAAAATCTTTGAGATGTTGGTCCTGATAAATAAGAAAATGAATGGTTCCGTTTCAAATAGATATTGATGTACCGATTTTTTCTTATGAAATGATTTAAGAATAAATTTATATCAAGAATTAGAATATTGAAATATTTATGGATGAGATTCAAGTAAGAAACTATGAAGACTCAAGCAAAAAAAATTTTGAGGATGAAATTTTTTTTAGAGGGGAAGAATGTGATTGCCCGGCCCGAGTAAGAATCCCAGCCCACCAAAGCCCAAACGAAAAAAAAAAATAGAGGAGAAGAACTCCCGAAGGGAGTCTTCTTCCTCCTCTCGTCGGCTCCCAATCGGAGTCGAAAAAGAGCTCCCTCCGGCTCTATTTAAGGAGGAGATCCCTCCTCTCTCCCTTCCACCAAAGACCTGAGATCCAGTTGGCGGTAATCGTCGGAAAACCACCGCGGAGACCCGTCCCTATGCCCGTCCAATTGCTTGCCGGAAAAGCCTCGCCGGCGTTGGAGGTAAGCCTCCTCCTCTTCCTCTCTTCTCCCCTTTCCTTCCCATGCCTGTGTGCACGCTCGCCGATGACCGGAGTCGCCTGATTTTGTTGCAGAAGAAACTTTTATTTTTTTTCATTTTTCTTTAATTTTCGACGCTGGTGGTCACCGCCGACCACCAGTTTGGCCCTCCTCTTGTCGTTGGGTTGCCCCCCCTCCTGCCTATGGCCGCCCCATGCCGGTTGCACCGTCGGTCGGCCAGCCAACAGGGGATTGTGAGATCCCCTGTTTCGGCCCAAAGGAACCCATGGGAAGAAGAAGAAAGAAAAAGAAAAAGAAGAAGAAGAAGAAGAAGAAGGAAAAGAAAAGAAAAAGAAAAGAAAAGAAAAAGAAAAGAAAAAGAAAAGAAAAAGAAAAAAAAGAAGAAGAAAAATAAAATAATAATAAAATAATAATAATAAATAAGATTTTTGATAAATATTTAATTTAAGTCATTTAAAGTAGAAAATTATATTTAATTTATTTTATTTACTAAGAATTTGATGCTTCTTTTTATGTTTTATAGGAAAGATGATCGTCGATACAAAGTGTTCGATTCATAGATCAAAAAGACTCAAGTTTGAAGAAAATTTGACTTAAAATAAAATTAAAATAAAAGAAGGATGCATACGGTATTATAGAAAATGAAGATACTATGCAAGGAATCCAAAAGAATATAGACGTCGTTATAAAGAAACAAAAGTTTCTTTTTGGAATAAAAAAAGCAATGTTCACGCGACAGTGTTCACGTAGGTGCGCGTGGGCGCACGCGTGAGCGTGTGGGTGCGAGCGCGGATGCGGACGCAGCGTGGGCGCGAGCATGGGTACAGGTGCGGCATCGCTAGCGGGCGTGCGCAGACGTGCGGGTGCGGGTGTGCAGATGGGGGGCGCGGCAGGTGGGCGCGCGGCAGGCGGGTTCACGGGGTGTTTTTGCTAGCGGACGCGAACAAATGAACAGATGCTCATTAAAAGAAAAAAAATTAATATTTGAAAATACTTTGAGAGGAAAGATTTGTATTAGTGATCTTTCCATCTCATCCATCCATCTTTTAGTCTTTAGCATTTTTTTAGTCCCACATCGAAAAACCATGTAAAACTCCTTCCTCCTAACACCTATAAAAAGGCTTTTGTACTCCCATTGGAGGGGGAGCCCAGAAATTCTTCTAGAGCCTTGCATAGAGGAATAGAAAGGGACTACTTCATGAGCAGCTAGGCTAGCAATCTCGGGAGTGGAGAAGAAATTTTGTAACGACACAGAGATGGTTCATGGTTCTAAATTTTCTTATATTTCTTTATATGCAATAAAGATTATGCTTTTTATTTAAATCGTCATGAGTTCTTTATTTGCTCTCTTTCATATACTTTTATTTATGCTTTCTTGTTAGATTAATATTAGGAACAACTTTTACTTTTCGAAGATGCATCGTGATCTACGGATACGGGGCGTGCCGAGGAAAGAAGAGTTGTCTACCTAGTACTTTTTGGAGATGCACCGTGATCTATGGGTACGGAGCGTACCGAAGAAAGACAGATATTTTTTCTAAGATTAATCACATCTATTTAATTAAAAAAAAAGAAATACAACTCTACTAGTGCAAAAATTAATTCAAAACTCTCGAGCTCTTTATTTTCTAATTACATCAATTTTAAGATAATTTATTTTTTAAATCAAAAACAACGCTTCTTTCTTTTGCAATCTCAACTTAGCTCAAGGTCCCTGAGGATACGATCTCGACTCATCCTACCTACGTAGTGAGTAGAGTTATTTTTGGTACTATTAATGACTACGCATCAAATTTTAGCACCGTTGCCAGGGATCTTGGCACGGTTGAATTAAAAAAAAAAACCACTGACATTTCATAACACTTAACTAAAATAGCATAACCTCAAATATAAAAATTTCTAACTTGATTGGATACCTTGTTTCTTTGTATCTCATCTCCATAATTAACTTTAAGGGCGCAACCCATTAACTAAGATAAGGTGGGGATTTGATCACCCTTCCTTGGCCCATAAATCACTACCTTGCATTTGCATAACCTAGACCTTAATCTAAAATTAATTAGACGTTGACCCCTAAGGATTTCGAGCTCAATAGGATAAGAAAGCTCTAGAGTTGAACCGAGTGCGGATTGGTTAATTGCTCGGTGTCTAAGGCAAGTGGTTAAAGAAAATAATTTTCAATTGATTCCGTTGACTGACCTGGCCAACTCAGTTGGTGTCTAAGGAAAGCAACGAGCAGGGAACCTCCCACATCTTACGCTTACCTGGTCGAGTCAGTTAGTCAGTCTTGAGCTTGGAGTGCTCAAAGGCGGTCTTGGAAGTTAGGAGCTGTCTAGATCTAAGTTAACCTTAGGATAGAGAGTCTATGCTTGTTTAAGTTGATTGCAATTAACATTTAAACATTAACTAATTTTTTCCTTTTCATAGATTTAAGAGTCTTAGGTTCTTCTCTTTAGATTTTCTTCATTCTTTTCTCACTTTATTATAAAAATATATATATATATATAAACTAAAATTTTTTGTGTTTGCTCTAAAGTATAATTGTAAGGTGTATGCTTGGCCGTAGATCGTTACGACCAGAAATCCAACCTTTTGATCCAAAAATAGAAAGAACCTTTAGAGCCAACAGACGTAAAAATATGGATCGAAATCAGAAGAATGATCCACCCAAGTAATTGAAGGAGTACTTTACTCCTTCCATATATACCTACTCTCCTTGTATTCAAGTGCCCCATGTGGAGGCCACTCAATATGAAATTAAGTCCAGTATAATCCAAATGTTACCTTCATTTTATGGACTTAGTAATGAGGACCCTTATAAACATCTTGAAGAATTTCTTGAGATATGCTCAACTGTCAAAATTCACAACTTCTCTGATGATGCTCTTAGGTTAAAATTATTCCCTTTCTCACTTAAGGACAAAGTCAAATACTGGCTACATACTTTGGATTCCATGACTATATCAATCTGGGACCAGCTGCAAGGAGAGTTTCTCAAGAAATATTTTTTCATAGGAAAAACTAATCAAATAAGGAAAGCCATAACTAGTTTTTTCCAATTAAATGGAGAAATATTTTATGAAACATGAGAGAGATTAAAGGATCTTATTAGAAAATATCCCCACCATGCTGTACCCAAGTGGCAGTTAATCTAATATTTTTATGATGGGCTATCTGAAAGACACCGATAAATGGTCGATGCATCATGCGGTGGGACATGAAAAGTGAGGATGAGGCATGGCAACTATTTGAAATTTTAAGTGAAAATTCATTACATCACATGTCTGCCTCTATTAGAGATAAACCCATGTTAAACCCAAAGAAAGGTGGAATATATGAAGTAGAAAATGCCATAGATATCCATCATAAGGTAGATGAACTGTCCCAAAAATTAGATCGTCTTCTAAATACTGGACAATCTCCGATTCCACCTAACCCAATCCCAGAAGTTTGTGCATTATGTGCAAGTCCGAACCATTTTGTTAGTGAATGCCCAGCCGCACCTCAATTTTCTGAGTTTATGCACGAGCAGGCTCAACAAGCTCAAGTCCAACAAGCTCGCAGACCAGGAAACGATCCTTATTTGAGCACTTATAACCCCGGCTGGAGAAACCATCCAAATTTTTTTTGGAGACCACAACCAGTGGTTGGCTCTACCGCACCTCGACCTCAATATCAGGACCCAACATATAGGCATGGACCATACCATCAATTTCAAAATGTTTCTCAATCGTCTACTACTGGTCACAGCTCAGCTTTTGAGGAAAAAGTTTTGAAAGCACTAGAATGATTAGAAGTCAACACTCAGACCCTTAACTCCCAGACACAATCCATTGCTAAGCTAGAGACCCAAATAGGTCAACTAGCGACTGCATTTAGTAGGAGGGAAGGAGGAAAATTACCTAGCCAACCCGAGAGCAACCCAAGAGGACAATTTGTGATTGAGAGCTCTAATACCCTAGAAGTTTTTTCTGAACATGCCAAATCAATCATGACTCTGCGAAGTGGGAAGGTCATTAAACACACTAGTAAAATCAATAAGACTGACCCTAAACCTCTAACCGAAGCCAAATCACCTAAGAATAAGGAGGACCTGAAAATAGAGAAGGAACCAACTGCACCGAAATCATCTTATTTGCCTAAAGCCCCATTTTCGGATACCCTGAAAGCCCCTATTCCTGCAGATAAGAAGGGAGGAAAATTCAATGAGATGTTGGAATTATTTAAGCAAGTCCAAATTAATCTTTCCCTTCTAGACGCAATCAAACAGGTCCCTACTTATGCCAAATTTTTGAAAAATTTGTGCACCCAAAAACGTAAATCTAGATCATAAATTTTAAAGAAAGTACGCCTCACTGAATAGGCTAGTTCTGTTTTCCAGCATGCCACTCCTCTAAAGCTTAAGGACCCAGGAGCCCCCATCATTTTCTGTGTTATAGGAGATTATCATATTGAAAAAGCTCTTCTGGATTTAGGGGCAAGTGTGAATCTTTTACCTAGTTCGGTGTATGAACTTTTTGGATTTGAAGAACTGAAACCCACATCAGTCACACTGCAATTAGCCAACAGATCAATTAAGGAACCACGTGGAATGCTTGAGGATGTCTTGGTCAAGGTAGATAAATTTTACTTTCCAGTTGATTTTCTGATTCTCGATATGGAACTAAGTGGCAACCCCAGATAAATTTCCATTATCTTAGGACGACCCTTCCTAGCTACGGCAAATGCATGCATTAATTGTAGGACAGGAGTCATGGACGTATCGTTTGGAAATAAGAAACTAAAACTGAATGTGTTTGGTGCTTCCCAAGATCCATCAATGGATAGTTGCTTCGAAGTAGATACACTAGAAGACATTATAGAAGATGCAACACCCACAATTCTAGCACCAGACCCCTTAGATACTTGTTTGGCTCACTTTGGAGTGTATGACTTTGAAAAATATATGAAAGAAGTTAACATCTTGTTGGATACACCACATGATAAAACCACTCCTCCATGGACAATCAAGTATGAGCCATTGCCCACATTAGCCAGTACACCAATAGTCTCATCTTTAGAATCACCACCTACGTTAGAATTGAAACCCCTTCCTGCTACGCTCAAGTATGTATTTCTAGGACTCAATGACACCCTCCCGGCAATCATTGCATCAGACTTGACCCCCAATCAGGAAGCACAATTGGTTGGTATTCTGAAAGAACACAAAGAGGCTATCGGTTGGTCCATTGCCGATTTAAAAGGAATTGACCCTTCCATTTGCATGCACCATATTCATTTTGAGGAACATGCCAAACCCCATCAAGATATGCAGAGGAGATTGAACCCAAACATGCGTGAAGTAGTAAAGAAAGAGGTGGTAAAGTGGTTAGATGCTGGAATCATCTACCCCATATCCGATAGTAAATGGGTCAGTCCCACTCAAGTAGTACCTAAGAAATCAGGTATTATTGTGGTTGAGAATGAAGAAGGTGAACTGCTTCCCACTCGCATATCATCTGGATGGCGAGTATGCATAGATTATAGAAAACTAAATGCCGTTACTAGGAAGGATCATTTTTCATTGCCCTTCATCGATCAAATCTTAGAACGGTTAGCAGGACAAAGTTTCTACTATTTTCTTGATGGTTATTTAGGGTATAATCAAGTACCTATATTTCTGGATGACCAAGAAAAGACTATCTTTACCTGCCCCTATGGCACCTTCGCTTTTCGGCATATGCGATTCGGGCTCTGCAATGCACCCGCTACATTTCAACGGTGCATACTGGCCATTTTTTTAGATATGGTGGATAAATATCTTGAAGTTTTTATGGATAATTTTTCTGTATTTGGAACCACCTTTGAGGATTGTCTCCATAATTTTTTCAAAGTTCTTAAACGGTGTATGGAGATAAATCTTGTCCTAAGTTGGGAAAAGAGCTATTTCATGGTACGGAAAGGAATTGTATTAGGACATATTATTTCTGAAAGAGGGATCGAGGTAGATAAAGCCAAAGTTGAGGTCATTTCAAAACTACCACCCCCTATTTCGGTCTGACAAATACGATCCTTCTTAGGTCATGCCGGATTTTATAGACGCTTCATCAAAGACTTTAGCAAGATTTCAAGACTCTTGTGCAATCTGTTGGCAAGGATACACTATTTATCTTTGACGAAGACTGTTTGAAAGCGTTCAACACATTACGAACAGTCCTGACACAGCACCCATAATAAAATCCCCTGACTGGTCCATTCCATTTGAGATTATGTGTGATGCCTCTGACTTTGCAATAGGTGCCGTCTTAGGCCAAAAAATCAATAAGGAGCCACATGTGATCTATTATGCTAGCAAGACTCTTTTCGATGCCCAATTAAACTACACCACAACAGAAAAAGAGCTACTAGCAGTAGTGTTCACCTTTGAAAAATTTTGCTCATATCTGTTAGGATCTAAGGTTCTAGTTTACTCTGATTATGCGGCTCTGAAATATCTCCTCTCAAAGAAAGATACTAAATCGCATTTGATCAGATGGATCCTTCTTTTACAAGAATTTGATCTGAAAATCCGAGATAAGAAGGGTTCCGAGAATGTGGTAGTTGATCACATCTCCAAGATCTTAGTTGAACACACGATAGGCATAGATGAGGTCAAAGAAAAATTTCCTGACGAATAACTTTTCGCAATCTCCTCTAGCCATCTTCCATGGTTTGCCCATAGTGTCAATTACTTGTCAACAGGACAAGTATCTTCTCACTGGACAAAACAAGAAAAGGATCGATTTTTCTCACAAATTAAACATTATTTCTGGGAAGAACCTGAACTATTCAAATACTGTCCTGATCAAGTTATTCACCTTTGTGTCCCCGAGAGTGAATTTCAAAGCATTCTCACTTTTTTCCATTCTTCGGTATGTGGGGGACATTTCAGTGGAAGAAAAATTGCAGCAAAGGTGTTGCAGAGTGGATTTTATTGGCCGACACTATTCAAAGATGCACATGAATTCAGTCATAATTGCTTGCGATGCCAGCAAACAGGAAATATTTCGAGAAAAGATATGATGCCCCTGTCCCCTATACTTGTAGTAGAAATTTTTTATGTTTGGGGAATTGATTTCATGGGACCCTTCCTCCTCATTTGGATTCGAGTATATTTTGGTAGCAGTGGACTATGTATCAAAATGGGTAGAGGCTATGGCAACCCGAACCAATGATCACAAAATCGTAATCAAGTTCATTCAACATAACATCTTTAGTCGATTTGGATGCCCAAGAGCCATAATTAGCGATGGGGGTATACACTTCACAAATAAGCACTTCGACATGCTAATGAAAAAATATGGAATAACTCATAAAGTTGCCACACCTTATCACCCCCAGATAAGTGGCCAAGTTGAGGTCTCCAATAGGGAGATCAAGCATATTCTTGAGAAAATGGTAAGACCCGATAGAAAAGGTTGGTCAGCGATTAAAACCTTACACAGATGGAATTAGTGATGGAGAATTAATTGAATCTATTGATTTAGTGGATCCAATACCACCATAATACTCAATTCAGTCTGGCTGAAGACGTAAAATTTAGCGCTTGTTGGGAGGCAACCCAACGATTTCATATTTTTTTTTACTTTACTGCAGCTACAGGAATTTAGAACAAGAGCCTATTAATCAATGAAGCTATCTTCACCTTTCGAAATAAAATTATCCCAGGTGCACTCTCTCCTTTTATTTTCTTTGCTTTCCTACTCCATTGGGGACAATGTAGATTAAGTTGGGGGGGGAGAAAATTAATCAAATCCTCGACTATGGTCAAAAATAATTAGTTTTGTGTATCCAAATTTTATTTTGATTAAGAGTCAATTAGGCATCCTAAACAATGAATGATTAATGGTCAAGATAATTTTAGAGATACTGAGGAATAAATTATTAAGAAAACCCAATAAATGGTAGGGTTTAGACTAGACCAAATTTTAGGAGTGATTCTACAATCCTCTTCTTACTGATCTCAATAAAGAATCTGCTCCATGAGAGATTGGGTGAAAAGGTCGAGGTATGCAAAAATTCTTCTTAAAATTTACTTAAAAAAAAAAATAAATAACATTGGTTTCTTACTGAGTAACCGGGCCCTTTCGCCTAAGTAAGCATTGTGGTTTGCGTAAAAAGATAGGCAACGTTAAAAAAAAAATAGTGGATAATAAGGGGACTAAATTGCAAGAAGATAATAAACCTCTCTCCCATTAAGTTAGAAGATTTAAAGAGTAAAGTGGAGAGTTGGTGAAAGAAAAGCTCTTGAAATTTTTTTAGTTAATACTCATCCACTAATTGGGTCAAATTGATAATCCAATGAAATATCTCTTTAATAGTCTGACCAGATATCATTTACCTTTTGGGATGCCTAACCTAACTTTTGATTTAAGATCGAGTCGGTACGCAATTCTGATATATCTATTTTTTCGAGGATGAGCAAAATTCAAGTTGGAGGGTGTGATAAACATTTAATTTAAGTCATTTAAAGTAAAAAATTATATTTAATTTATTTTATTTACTAAAAATTTGATGCTTCTTTTTATGTTTTACAGGAAAGATGATCGCTGATACAAAGAGTCCGATTCATAGATCAAAAAGACTCAAGTTTGAAGAAAATTGGATTTAAAATAAAATTAAAATAAAAGAAGGATGCATACGGTATTATAGAAAATGAAGATACTATGCAAAGAATCCAAAAGGATATAGACGTCATTATAAAGAAACAAAAGTTTTTTTTGGAATAAAAAAAGCAATGTTCACGCGACAGTGTTCAGCAGGCACGCGTGGGCGTGCGCGTGCGCGCGTGGGTGCGAGCGCGAACGCGGGGCGGACGCGGCGTGGGTGCGAGCGCGGGCACAGGCACGGCATCGTGAGCGGGCGTGCGCAGACGCGCGGGTGCGGGTGCGCAGGTGCGGGGGTGCGGCAGGCGGGCACGCGGCAGGCAGGTTCGCGGGGAGTTTTTGCTGGCGGATGCGAACAGACGAACAGATGCTCATTAAAGGAAAAAAAATTAATATTTGGAAATACTTTGAGAGGAAAGATTTGTATTTGTGATCTTTCCATCTCATCCATCCATCTTTTAGTTTTTAGCATTTTTTTTAGTCCCACATCGAAAAATCATGTAAAACTCCTTCCTCCTAACACCTATAAAAAGGCTTTTGTACTCCCATTGGAGGGGGAGCACAGAAATTCTTCTAGAGCCTTGCATAGAGGAATAGAAAGGGACTACTTCATGAGCAGCTAGGCTAGCAGTCTCGGGAGTGGAGAAGAAATTTTGTAACGACACAGAGATGGTTCATTGTTCTAAACTTTCTTATATTTCTTTATATGTAATAAAGATTATGCTTTTTATTTAAATCGTCATGAGTTCTTTATTTGCTCTCCTTCATATGCTTTTATTTATGCTTTTTTGTTAGATTAATATTAGGAACAACTTTTACTTTTCGGAGATGCACCGTGATCTACGGATACGGGGCGTGCCGAGGAAAGAAGAGTTGTCTACCTAGTACTTTCTGGAGATGCGCCGTGATCTATAGGTACGGAGCGTGCCGAAGAAAGATAGGTATTTTTTCTAAGATTAATCACATCTATTTAATTAAAAAAAAAGAAATACAACTCTACTAGTGCAAAAATTAATTCAAAACTCCCGAGCTCTTTATTTTCTAATTACATCAATTTTAAGATAATTTATTTTCTAAATAAAAAATAATGCTTCTTTCTTTTGCAATCTCAACTTAGCCCAAGGTCCCTGAGGATATGATCTCGACTCATCCTATCTACGTAGTTAGTAGAGTTATTTTTAGTGCTATCAACGACTACGCATCAATTTTTTCTTCTCTCTCTTCCGTGAAGAAAAAGAAAGAAAGAAAGAAAGAAAGAAAAGAAGAAAAAAAATAAAAAAAATAAATTAATAAATAATGATATAAATAATAAAATATGAGAAAGAGAGTTTCTCTCTCTTCTCTCTCTTTCTTCAGCCTGAAATAGTATTTTCTCTCTTCTAAGATTTTTAAAATTTTGAGAAGAATGATGATGAATTTAAATAATCTTCATGATGAATTTTTTGATCTGTGATCGTCGGACGGTGCACCGACATCCACTTTGATCAGATCAGATATTTTTAGATTTTATTTCTTATGATTTTATTGAATTATCCACATGATAATCTTAGCATGATTTGATCTGATCGATCTAATTTATTGAATCATATCGTTTGAAGAATTCAAGATGAGTTTTCTCTCTCTAAAATTTTCTCTCTCTAAAATTTTCTCTCTCTAAAGCTATTTCTCTCTCTATCAATTTTTCTTTCTTGATTGATTTATCAATGAGAGTTTCTTTTAATATTTCTGATCTGATGAAGAACCCTGATCTATGGTTGTCAAACAGCGTACTGGCACCCACCTTAATCAAACCATGAATCTTTAGATTTGATCATCCATAATTTTGATCTAGTCATGACTTGATTTGATCATATTGATTTCACCAATCGAGATATTGGACCAATCGTAATGTTGGATTGTGTCACCTGATCAATTCGAATTGTACCTTATGAATTCTCTCTCCTCTAATTGTCTCTCTCTACTTGACCTTATGAAATCGATAAAGAAATCTCGGTCCTATCACTTCGAATCCGATTTGATCTGATAGTCAAACTTTTGATTATTTAGGTCATAATTAGATTTTGATTAGATAAAATTAGATGATCGGACCCAATCTAAATCGCTGAAATATGATATTCATATTCTTTCTAATTATTGAAATTGATTCTGTATAGGATTGTGGATGTTTGATCGTGGGATATTGTGATATGATCTACGAACAGAATTTTTGAAAGAAAAATTTATAAAATTATGTGGGTTTATTGGAATGCATTCGAGGTAAGTAATATTTCACTTTTTTTAGATTTATCGGCAAATTATAATATATTTTTCTGACATGATTTGTGAAACGATGCATGAATTGGATGAATGATATTTTATTATAAAAATATCTTATTTGAAATGTTATGATGAAGCATGATTGAACATATTAATTTCATGATGCATTATATTGATTGATTTCGATACTACATGATTATATGTTTTATTATCGAAATTAGAATATGAAATATGATTTATGAAGAATTATGATATTAGAAACATTATGAATTGACAATTTGACTATGTAAAGGACCCTGCCAATGGGGGCATATATGTTGGCAATTAATTTATCCTGAGAGTTTACATCGTCAGAGAGACCAGCGACAAACCGTCAGAGAGACCAGCGGTTTCGAAGGACTTTACTGCCAGATGATTCGCAGCTCACCGCAAGAAGATACGCAGTGTTATGACCCTGCCATAGGAAAAATATGGTCATAGCTCATGGTTGACGAAAAGAATTGAAGAACGAAAGAAATTGAAATCTCGAAAGAAACTTGAATTTTCGAAAAAAAATAAATTTGGCATGAATTATGTTGCATAATTGAAATTGATTTCGAATTGATGAACTCGATATGCTTATTTTCTATAAGTGATTATTTACTTAAATGCCTGATGAAATCTGTTGAAAAGTGATCATTACTTACTGGGTTGTCTAGCTCATTACCTCCTATTTTACTATTTTTACAGATGTTGAGGAATTAAGATGATACAAAATATGAATGGAAGAGTGATCAGAAGCAGAATCTTCATACTTTTATTTTAGGTTGAAAGGCTTATTGAATTTTATGTAAAGCCTATTGAATCGTTGTTGAATTTATTGAGATATTAAAAAAAAAATTTAGGTCGTTATGTTTTGGATTTGAATTATTGACTAATTATTCTGCTGTTGTTTTAAGATAACATGATAAGATGCCTTGCATGCTTATGGGAAGAGTTTTCTATGAGTATGCGGCGGTTGTCATGATCCTCGATTCATAATCTCGGATCGGGGGCGTAACATCATGAGATGCCCCACATTTCAAATCCTACATTTTAAGATCTTGATCTTAAATTAAACTCATCGAATAAGATAAACATTAAATGTGTACATTATAACAAAACAGATTATTAGTAATAAAAAATTTTCATCGCTAATAATCTATTTTCATCGCTAATGGTTATTAGCGATAAAATGTTAATATTTCATTTTGTCGCAAATAATCGCATCATTGATAATATTTTACGATGAAAAAATATTTTATCGCTAATAATATTTATTTGTGATGAATAATTTTTATCGTTAAAATATTTTTAATGAAAAATTTTAATCATAAAAAAAGTATTTACGATGAATTATAACATTGCTAATAAATAAAAAATTAATAGCGATGAAAATATTTTCATCACTATTAATTTAATTAAAATCTTTTTGAAACAAAATTTTTAAAAATATTTAGTGATAAAAAATTTAAGTCGTAAATAATATTTTTTACAATAAAAATTTTTTATCGCTATTAATTTAATAATAATTTTTTAAAAATCAAATTTAAATAATATTAGCGACGTAAAACTTATGTCATAAATACAATAATTTTTGATGAAAATTTTCATCACTATTAATTTTATATAAAATTTTAATAATTTTATATTTATTAAAAAATTAAATTATCATACTAAAATATTTTTGACAACAATATTTTGTCAGAAATAATTTCGTCACTAATAATTTAAACATATTTTTTTAAAAAAATAATTTATGAATATATATTTTTAATTTATATTTATAATATTTTTTATAAGTTAAAAATTAAAAATTAAAATAAAAATTTTATACAATAAATCTATAAATAAATTTTATTATTTTATTATATTAAATTAAAATTACAAGAGATTTGAAATAAAAATAAAAAACTATATGAAGAAGCCATCAAGTGTCGACATCTAGAGAATGATTGGGGAAGGGAGCGCTCGAAAGAGCTCGGTCCGGCCTGCTGCTGCCTCATCAGCGGCATCATCTGCTCCATCTACGCCATCCACTCCATCATCTCGATTTGGAGCTGCTGATACTCATCGATGCATTTAACCAACTCCTGAGCTCGCTGCTCAGTCTGCTGTCATCGGCAGCCTGTCTCTACACCTCTATCAGTCGAGCCTCGCAGGCAGAATGGAAGTCAGCCCTAGACGAGCATGAGGATGAGGGAACAGTGATTCCATATCCTAAACTTCTAACATAACAGGATCTCGTACCAAGCATCTGATCACAAATCTCATCATTTGTGGGTGCGGTCAAGCCTCAAGAATAGGTTGGGATCTCATGTCTGTCATACGGTCCTGAAAATTAAAGTTATAGCTATTTTAATTTTGTAATAAATATCAGACTATGAATGAAGAAATAATTAAAAAAATTTATAAAAAGCTCCTGGCTCCCTGTCATCCACTCCCCTTACCGTCGCTGGTGGATCCGCTGGTAGATATCGATCCTACCAGGAAGCTCGCCACTCTCAGCATCTCTTTGCAATTTGAAAATAATTAATTAAAAAAATTTTAAATAACTAAAGAATTATTTGCTAATTAAAAATTAAAAATTACCTACCATGTGCTCCATGTGACGAGTAAATGACCTCGAACCCCCACAATGCGGTACAATCTGTCTCATCCGATTCACGATGTTCTGGGCACATCTTCTCTGTACAGTTACCAGTCAAATTAGTAGATAATAAATTTAATTTAAGAATAAATGATTCAATCATTAAACTCTAAAAAAAAAGATATTTGGATATGTAACCTGATATGTCGGATCCTCGTAATGCCGACATATGATAGTCCAATCATCCATAGTGATGCTGTCATAGGACTACTACCGCACTGCCTCCTCCCCATGATCCTGCACCATATGGTACCAATGCTGATGCATGTGATAGCGATGATCCTTGAAACATAATGATAAATGAGTGTCCACGGCTCGCCGCATGCGATCCTCCTCAAAATCAATGATGTCGAATACACCCTGTCAATAATAAATATTAGAAGAATATTATATAAATTAAATATTCATAATATAATTTATTTTACCTATAAGTGGATGTAAAAAATCTCTCTTTGAGCCAGTAGAATGTGACGCCAATCAAAAAGCATCACGGGGGCATAGCTACAGCATATGATGCCCAGCTCAGTCTGCCACGGCTCGCACCATCCTCTAATGGGCCTGATATAGTCAGATGGTATCTCGATACAGAGATGCTGTCCCTGATGCTCGCATCTCCAATGCTCTAGAGCGAGGTTCTTCGATGGATCTCACCCTCGCCTCACTACTGATGAAGACTGACCTGAAACAACAACAAATAAATCATTAGTATGATAGCTATCTAAATAAAAGAATCAAATTTTATTATATAAAAAGTATAATAATACCACTCGAACTCATCTCACTCGGACCCACCTCACTGAGATCCACCTCACTGGGACCTGCTAGTGCAGGACTCTTTGGCAATGGAGCCGGTGCGGCAACGAAGATCAGTGAAGGCACCTCAACCTCTGGGGTAGACTGTGGATGTGAACATTGTCGTCTGTCTTTTGGTACCATATCTGTAATTTTTTATATATAAATGATTATAATATTGAATAATAATAACAAAAAATATATTACATTCTAATGAATACAATTATATCGCATACCATTATTGCAAGAGAAGATTGAACGAAGAATATAGATTTACTCATCAATATTCATATCTTCCTCGATGTGTAGATCCTCTTCTGAATCATAATAATCGATATATGTGTCATCTTCTATCTTATTGTCATTTATGAACTGATCGTCACCCTCTGACTCATCAAGATTAAATATAAAATTAGCTTCAACTTCATTGAACAGCAGATCAGCCCTATTCAAAGGTGCTATTACAAGTTCTTCATCAACAAAAAGCTCGGCTAAGATTTGTTCTTCTTGCTGAAAAGCTTCCTCTTCATGTAAATCAGAATTTTAATCAATCTTTAATCGGGTTGGTATGTCATATATGCCTCTAGGTGTTATTTTTTGTACAACATGTCAATTACCTCGATATTTTAGATCCTTCAAATATATTACTTATTTCGCTTGAGTTACTAATATATATGGCTCATTCTGATATCATGTTCATGCAAAATTTATACTGATAAAGTATGGATCGATATGAATATCGATCTTTTTATTACTAATATCCCACCATTTACACTGAAACAAGAATACAGAATTACTGGACCCATACTTCAATTCTATGATATTTATCAGTACATCATAATATTCCATCTCTTCTTCTCCTTCATATCCTATTGTAGCAATCTCACTATTCTAGATCCGTCGTTGCATCTCAAGCTCCCTTGTATAAAATCTCATTCCTCTAATGATACAGGATGCGTAGTGATTAATCCTTTGATCAAAATCACATGCTAAATCGTACAACTCATCGATCACACCCACTTCTTTATTGAAATATATATGTTTCATTTATACCATCACATAAAAAATTATATTGATTCAAATAATATTATTTATAATTAAATAAATATGTATTACTAATGTAACTTATAAGATTACCAAATTATTTTATAAATTTTTTCTTATGTCGATCATCAGTATCCGTATTATTTTCTCTATATAGTATACTCTTGTGCTCACTGCAACAAGTTATGATTTTTAATTTTATATCGACATAGAAAAATTACTTAAAATATTAAACAGTATGTTAAGATGGTACTTACTCAATGAAATCTTCAATTTCTTCACAATTACTTAGAACGTAAAAGTGTATTTTGGATAGCTCGTTTATATCCATA
Source organism: Elaeis guineensis (assembly GCF_000442705.2). Lineage (NCBI taxonomy): Eukaryota > Viridiplantae > Streptophyta > Magnoliopsida > Arecales > Arecaceae > Elaeis > Elaeis guineensis. The sequence continues at coordinate 118,730,542 of NC_025998.2, read as the reverse complement.
AATTCATATCTCCTTGCATCAAAGATTGAACCATTTGTTTAAATATAGACAATGTCGGTTCATTATCACCCCATTTACAGTCTGCATTACGATCTGTACAATTGAATCTTATTTCGATATCGTCAAGATACATCAAGCAGAATGTGACACACTCTGTAGCTATATATGCTTCTGCTACCCTTCAAGCCTTGCTTTATTGTGCACATACTTTTTTAGAATACACAAGAATCTGTAAATAAAAATAAATTTAAATTTTAAAAATATATTTACATCTTATAATTGATATGACAAAGTGCGTATAATTTCTTTACTTTTCAATAGGATACATCCATCGATAATATATCGATCCGATCAAAAGAGCTTTCTTTAGAAGATGAACAGCCACATGCACCATAACATCAAAAAATGATGGTGAAAATTTTTTTTTCTAACTTACAAAGAATGAGTATGATATCCTTCTCAGATCTTTCAAGTAAGTTAATCTTTAATTTTCGGCAACATAGTTCTCAGAAGAAAACTCTCAGCTCAATCAATGCAATTTAAACATCATCACTCAAATAGCCACGCATGATCATAGGAAGCAAACGTTGTGAGTCATGACTTTTCATGCCAGAGATATTACCATCGTTGTTCTCAATACACTACGATACGTTTGAAGCATATGCATCAGATAACTTTACGGCTTTGAATTATTCACAAAAATTCTTCTTTTCCTTACCAAACAATGAATAACATACAGGTGGCATAAAAAATCTCTCACCTCGATGAACTAAATGCAACTTCGATCGGATTCTTATTTTTTGTAAATCAAGATGAGCTTTTATACCATCGATGATATTATTACAAATATTCTTCTCAATGTGTATTACATCCAGATTATGACAAAATAGTAGCTGCTTCTAATATGGTAGTTCGAAAAAGATGCTTCGCTTCATCCAATTCAGCTCAGCTTTAGTACGCTTCTACTTGCAAGTACCCGATATTTTTTCAAATTGAATATTTTTAATGACTTCAAGTTGTTCTAAAATTTTTGCTCTACTTAACTTCTTAGGTGACGGACGTCGGTCAGATTTACCATCAAAATATTACTTATAATAGGTCCTCCAAGAATGATTATGAGGAAGAAACCACCGATGACCCATGAAACATATTTTTTCTTCGTGTTTTAAATGTAAGGAGGATGCATCCCTATTGCATATTGGATATGCCAGATATTCTTTAGTGCTCCATCTAGATAAGTTTTCATTATACAGAAAAATTATTTATGGTTCATAGAATTGAAGCATGCAACTTAAAATTACTTCGACTCATAGAATCATATGTCTGTACCATATTTTTCCATAGCTCTTTCAAATCATTGATTAAAGATCGTAGATATACATCAATTTTATTACCTGATACTTTCGGATCCAGAATCAACAGTGATATAAAAATAAATGATTCTTTCATGCACTTCTAAGGTGACACATTATATACAACTAGTATCACAGGCCACATGCTGTAAGAGGTACTCAGATTATCAAAGAGATTAAATCCATCTGTCACTAGACCAAGCTGGATATTGCACGGATCACTCATAAAGTGCGGATGCTTTGCATCGAAGTCTTTCCATATTAAAAAGTTGGTCGGGTGGCTAAGTATGTTCTCCTCCAGAACCCACTACTCATAATGCCATCTCATTTCTTCAACTGTCTTTGTGGACATATACAACCTTTGAAGTCTTAAAATCAATGAAAAATATCTCAAAATTTTTTGAGGTATCTTCTTTACTTTTTTATTATCAGTTTTGTATCTAGGCTCACCGCATTTTGAACATTCAGTTGTCTATTCGTTATCTTTATAAAATAATATACAGTCATTTTTGTAGATATGTATAGGAATATAGCCAAGTCTCAATTCCTGTATGTATATTTTTACTTCAGAATATGATTTTAGAAGTCTTTCTCTATCAAAAAGAACTACTTTAATCAATATCAAAATTTGATCAAATGACTCCTGACTCCATCGGTTCACGATTTTAATATGAAGCAATTCTAACAAAAACTCTAACTTGAAAAATTTTATATAATTTGGATAGAGTGGCTCTCGTACATCCCTTACAAGCTTTGCAAACTGTTCAAAAATCCCTTCTACCTCAAGCCAGATATTATGTTCATGATCAGAATTACTTTCAGATGCAATAGTACTCATACGTATATTTGAACAAGCATCCTGATGTAAATCATCTAATAATTTTTCTATATCACTATGTTTGACAGGTCCAGCAACATCACTATCATCTTCAGTATCGTCATCGTCATGCACCACTTCATTCAGATCACCCTCTCCATGTCATATCCAACAAGTATGCTTCTTATCCATACCATAATGTAGCAGATGCTCCTCAACAAGTGTTATGTGACAATATACCTTATCGACACATCTCTTGCATGGACACTTTATCCGACTAGCACTGTCAGTCTTATGCCGTGCAAACTCAATAAAATTTCAAATTTCTTTTCGATATTCAGGCAAAAAAATATCTCTAGCATTCATCTAACTTTTGTTGATATCCATCTAACAACAAACAAAAAATCATTAATAACAAAAAAAGATTCAGTGGTATTCATCCGAACTGGATCCCGATCCGAATTTCAGATTGAATCGCAATCTGAATTCTGACCAAAATTTCGATCCGAATCCAGAAACGGATCATTTTATACAAAACAACATATATTAAAAAATATAGACTGAACAGTAACACAGAAAATATCTTTTCATCAATTTAATGAAGTAAAAATACATGATCCTATCCATTTCAAATCATTACTAACAGGGTGGCCCTATCACTTTCAGAAAAGTAATAATCTTATTATTGTTATTAGTAGATATTTCATCTCATTATTGTGAAAATTTTTACAACATCTCTCCATGGTTCTCTAAGTATACGATGTGAATATACGATGTGAATATGGTGCCTACGCACCTTATCCACCATATACCCAGAGAACAGTGGACAGATAACTACTGAATATCACATAATAAAATAAAATATCAACTATTAACAACAATAAGATTATTATTTTTTCAAAAAACCCGAATACGGGACATCCAAGAGTTGATCTCGATGAAGATCGACTCTTGAACGGAAATCTATGGCTCAATGCAATTTAACTACCATCTCTGAACATATATTCGAAGATGAATTTCTAATTTATCAAAAAAGAGTAACTTCGCATTGAAATTTTTTCATCAAAAAATTTAATAAATTTTTTTCTAAAATAAAAATATTTTTTATATTTAATTATAATAAATAAAAGCATACAAAATAGCACATAAAATAATTAAATTATAATAAGTAATAGCAATATGCATTATATTAGTGGAATAAAAAATAATTAATTAAATAATTAAATAATTTCAACAGCAATACTAAAAAATTTATGCAACAAATATAATTAATTAAATAATTAAATAATTTTATTAATCAAATAAATTTCTCTCCGACCCCATCTCCACCAACCGCTGGCTACCCCCTCTCAGTCCCCGTCTCCACTGGTCGACACCCTTCCTGGCCCCGTCTCCCCTGGCTGCCTGCCGCCCCCTCCCTGGCCTCGTCTCCACCGGTCGACACCCTCCCCAGCCCTCTCCTCCGATCGTCAACCGCCCCCTCCCCGACCTCGTCTCCGCCAGCCGACACCCTCCCCTGCTCCATCTCCCCCAACCGTCGGCCGCCCCCTCTCCGATCCCATCTCCACCGACCGACACCCTCCCCGACCCCATCTCCCTCAGTCGCCCCCTCCCCGGCCCCATCTCCATCGGCCAACACCCTCCCCGGCCCCATCTCCCCTGGTTGCCAGTGGCCTTATCCCTAGCCCCATCTCCTTCGACCGCCGGCAGGCCCCCTCCTCGGCCCCGTCTCCCCCGACCATCGACCACCCCCTCCCTGGCCCTGTCTCCATCGGCCGACACTCTCCCCGGCTCCGTCTCAGTCACTGCCGGCTGCCCCCTCCCCGGCCTTGTCTTCTCTTTGTTCTTTTTTTTTCTTTTTTCTTTTTTCTCTTTTTCTTTTCTTTTCTTTTTCTTTTTTTTTTCTTTTTCCCCTCTCCTTTCTCTCTTCCCTTCCTCCCTGCCGACCCCTCCCCACCGCCGCCCCCTCCCTGGACCCGTCTCCCCTGGCCACCGGCCGCCCCCTCCCCGGCCCCATCTCCGCCGACCGACACCCTCCCCGACGATGGAGACGGGGCCGCCGGTCGCCCCCTCCTTAGCCCATCCCCCACCAACCATATCCCGCACCAAACCCTCCCCGGCCCCCATCTCCGGCCGCAAACCCCATCCCCGCTGGCTCGATCTCAGTTGCCACCGGCCCTGTCTCCATTGCTGCCGGCCGACCACTCTCTGGCCCCTCGATGGCCCGATCAACACCAAAGAAAAAAAAGAAAAAGTCTTGAAATCGTTACCTCTGACAGAGGTGAATGACGGGAAGCAGCGGCGGCGGAGGGGAAGCGACGGCGGTGGGAAGTGACGACGATGAACGATGGGAAGTGACGGCAGATGCGAACAGTGGTGGGAAACGACAGAGGGGAGAGGGGGGAGAGTAGAGAGGGGGAGGGGGGAAAAAGGATTTCACGCGAAAGAAGGGAGGGGGAGAAGAAGGGTTTCACATGAAGAGACGTGATATGACGTGAACTATTAGCGATGAAAATTTTCGAAGAAGGATTTTGCACGAAGAGATGTGATATGACGTGAACTATTAGCGATAAAAATTTTCATCACTAATAACATTGTTAGTGACGAAAACTGAATTTTCGTCGCTAATAATTCAGAAAAAAAATTTCGATAAAAAAAAAATTTCGCCAAAAAAATTATTTGCGATGAAAAAATATTTCGTTGTTAATAACTCTATTAACGATGAAAAATAATTTTCATTACTAATAATTTCTGTCAATTTTTTTTTTTAATTTTTCTACTAAAAAAGTTTTTCCACTCAAAAAAATTATTTACGATGAAAAATATTGCATTGTTAATTAGGTTATTAGTAACGAAAAAAGATTTTCGTCCCTAATAATTTTTGATGAAAAAAAATTATGCCAATTTTTCTAAAAATTTATGATGAAAATGAAATATTTTATCATTAATTTTTATTATTTTACTATTTATATATATATATATATTTAAAAAATAATTCATTATATGACCTAGAACCCGCACACAATGCAGGGGCTCAAAATTAGTTAATAAAAATATTGGATCTCAATCAAGTTTCCTCCAAGTACTATTCTTGAATTTTTTTAAAATAAATAGTAATAATAAATAATATTTATTGTAGTTGTGCATATGCACAGAGGATATTATTTTTGTAATTTGAAAAAGATATGTGATTTCATGGGATACAATTTTTTTTCTTCCTCAAGAAAGAATAAACTAAGAAAGATATTAATTTATTTTTATATATTTATTTTTATATTAAATCTAAGTTTCAAGTCTTTTTTCACTAAGTTATGCAACACATATCCACCTTATACAATCATATTCTATTAGTTTTATTTTTTTGTTACTGAAACTTGTTTCATTTAATACTATAAAAAGTATGCTTTAGTAGCATCAACTGTAGTTTAAGTTAAGAGTATGTGATTACTTAAGTAAAACTTATTTCAGCTCTTATCAGTCCAAGTCATTCTAAGTATTTTTGAATCTAGATCTTCAGGTTAGGAATTGATTTTAGTCTTTTGAGATAATCAAATACTTAAAATTACTTTTCATGCCTTCTAATTAAACTTAGAATAATTTATGGGTAACTAAATATTTTAAAAAATACTAATTTATTATGAAAAATTATGATAAATATTATTATTTTGTATGATATTAATTATGCTTTATTTTTTTTTCTTTATTAGAGTAACGTAGATAGAGACACCATAATTAATATGATTTATCATAAAAGATATCTTGCTATTTGGATATGATCAATCAATATTATAAATTTTGAACTTGATGAACATTACACCGATTATGCATAACTTAATTACATCATCATGCCAATAACTTATACAATTACTAAAAAGTTTAGAAGAGCTTTTATTTAAAAAAATTTAGGTGGACTAGTTTGGTATACATTCGAGAATCTTTGGATAACCTTTTTATGGATCATGTTTTAACATATAAAGATCCAGTATCATCTCCTTTCTATATTCTTGGGTAGATACAAGGCCTTTATACTTTATGACCTCTGGTCAGTCCATGGAACCAACAATCTATGCAAAATTGGGCAATGAGATAGATTTAAAGAAACTTAAAGATAAAAAGTATTATCATAAATAAATTTTATATTTTTAATTTTTTTCTTTAGAAATATTGATGACGAAAAGATTTTCGTCTCAAATAATTGACTATTTATGATTAAATTTTTTTTATCTCTAATAATCTATAATTTTTAAATTTTTTATTTTTTTAATATATTAACAGTAAAAATTTTTATCGTAAATAGATGAGTATTTGCGATGAAAAGCCAATTTTTATTGTAAATACCCAATTCTTTACGACGTAATATTTTCGTTGCAACTTATCTGTAATTTTTAAATTTTTAAATTTTTTTTTAAGTATTAGTGATAAAAATTTTTCATCGTAAATAGTGATTATTTATGACAAAAAATAGATATTCATTGCAAATACAAAATGATTTATGATGCAAAATTTTCATCACTAATAATCTGCAGTTTTTAAATTTTTAAAATTTTTTATTTTTTCATGTATTAGTGACGAAAAATTTTTATTGCAAATTATTATGTATTTACGACAGAAATATACTTTCTGTTGTAAACACTCAATTATTTATGATATAATATTTTTATCATAAATAATCTATAATTTTTAAATTTTTAAATTTTTTAAATATTAGCGACGAAAATTTTTAATCGTAAATAAGATCTATTTGCGATGAAAAATTTATTTTTATCATCAATACTCAAGTATTTGTGACGTAACATTTTCGTTGCAAATAATCTGTAATTTTTAAATTTTTTAAAATTTTTTATTTTTTTAAATATTAGTGATGAAAAAGTTGCATCGTAAATAAGAAGGTATTTGCAACGGATAATTAGTTTTCATCGGCAATACGCCATTATTTACGGTAAAAAATTTTCATCATAAATAATCTATAATTTTTGAATTTTAAAAAATTTTTATTCTTTTTTAGATATTAATGACGAAAATTTTTGATCGTAAATAACATATATTTGTGACGAAAAATGTATTTTCATCGCAAACACTTATATTATTTACGATGAAATTATTTTCGTCACTAATATTTAAAAATTTAAAGTTAAAATAAATATTTTGTTATTTATAATGAAAATAATTATCGTAAATAATATGTATTTATGATGAAATTTTTTTTTTGATCGCAAATATGGAGTTATTTGGATTAAAAAAAATTTCATCGTAAATATTTTATTATTAATAATGAATATAATTTTTCATCATAAATAATCTTATTTACGATAAAAAATACTTCTGTCCCAAATAAATTTACCGTCAAAACTCTGCATTTGAGATTACCTATGCCCTTTGAATCCCAACAGAAGCCGCATCAACTTAATTGTGTGCGAGAGAGAGAGTATTTGATCCGAGATTAATAAGCACCACTTCAAGAACCACTTCATCAACATATAATTGTCTATGACTCCATAAAGTTACAGTGAGATTTATGAACTGTTGTGGCAGTAAAGTGACGAGGGGAAAGTATTCAACCGAAAAGAACTTGGGCTGATTATTCGAGGAAAGAAAGGCAGACAGCAAGGGCCAGACTTGGACTACAAATGCAAACGGAACAACCAAACCATCATTAATTTTCAAAGGCCATATAGGCTCTGAGGCTGAGGGGCAATAGCAGGGCCAGAACCATCATTACCACTGCATACCACTTGGCGAATTTAGTCAAGGATTGCCCACCACCCTTATAGAGCAGCACCAGAAGCGCGAGATCCAGCACAGCGAGCATCAGAAATGATGAAACATAGATGATGAAGAAAGGCTTTGGGAGAGCACTTGCAGTTTGGAAGGTGCTACCCCTTGCAATCGCCATCTCGGCGAGTCCCCCTATCAGTAATTTCATGGCATGACTAGGGCCGTTTCCACTGTCTTTCGATGGGATATGAGGGGAAGAGTTGGTGCTTCCTCCAATGGATTGTGCCAAATCTGCTTGTCCTTCGATGCTTATCGGGATAGGAGCTGGTAGACCACCAACCTCTATTTGGATCCCCTTCATGGCTGCTACTTATTTGGAGAGAGAGAACAGAAGAGAAGAAGAGAAATGGTGGTGCGAAGATGGGGAGAGAGAGTGGTGGTTTTTATACAAGACTCCTGGTGGGCCTCAATTTCCTGCCATCTGCCATAATAGATGTATTCTTAATTTATTTGGATGGATCTCTCACTTTAAAGTTCGGAAAGTTCCTCTTAAGCATTAGAATATCAAGTGTCTGCATGGGCCCTCCACCGCCAGTTTTCGAAGTCAGGAAGACTTGTAAAGCATATCATAGAAAATAGGAGCTAGAATATCGGGTGCCTACATGGGCAAAATTTATAAAGCATATCATAGAAAATAGGAGTCAGAATGTCGGATGCCTACATGTGCAAAATTTATAAACATACCACAGGAAATAGGAGTCAGAATATCGGATGCCTACATGGGCATAACTAATAAAGTATGTGTGTGCAAAATTTAAAAAAGTATATCATAGAAAATAGAAGCCAGAATCTCGGGTGCCTACATGGATAAAACTTATAAAGCATATCATAAAAAATAGGAGTCAGAATCTTGGGTCCCTACATGTGCAAAACTTATAAAGCATATCATAGAAAATAGGAGTCAGAATCTCGAGTGCGTACATGGGCAAAACTTATAAAGCTTATCATATAAAATAGGAGTCAGAATCTCGGGTCCGTACATGTGCAAAACTTATAAAGCATATCATAGAAAATAGGAGTCGGAATATCGGGTGCCTACATGGGCAAAACTTATAAAGCATGTCATAGAAAATAGGAGTTGGAATATCGGGTAGCCACATGGGCCCTCCACTCTAGTGTTCTTTTGTCAACTTTGACCATAGATTTAGAGAAATTCAGAGCCCTTGGTCACGGGCGACCTGACTCTATTCAATTTTTTTGATTGGATCCTAATGTTGGATCCAGATCCAACTTAATAGAAGAGTGGGTCAGATTAGATCAGATCCATGACCAAAATTTTTGATTCAATAAATTATTCGGGTCAAGGTGGATTTATATATAACCTGATCCTAATCAGAAAAAATCGAATCTAAATCGGGTTTAGATTAAACGTAGCCAACTATGTTTTAATTACTACATTGCTAACTGTTATTAACTATACAAAATAAACGATAAGCAATATTGCTCTCAGAATAAATTAGAATACAAAAATAATTTTTGATATACCTTTATGTTAAAGATATTGCTCATACAAGTCTTAAATCACAACTTAGACATTCAAATAGATTCGGATCCTAAAGGTATGCATGGTTCAAGTTAAACCGGATTATAGAGTAGAAGATCTAAAATTGACTTAGAAATGGAATAAATTAAGTCAGATTGAGTCAGGTCCAAATTCTGTAAACTCGGATCTGACCTGAAAAATGGAATGAGTTCAATTTTAGAATCTAATCCGATTCCATGAATCCTTTAAAATGGGTTGGATCGGATCTAAGTAGGATGGATCTAGGGGTGCAATCGAGTCGAGTTAAATCGAGTAACTGCAAGTTCGAGCATGACTTGACTCAAAATACTTGGGCTCTAAACTCGATTCGAGCTCGATCGAACCTTAATATCCCAAGCTCGAACTCGACTCAATAAAAAATAGGTAAAGCTCGAGATCGGCTCGACTTGACTTGAATATGAACCAAACCATACTCGAGCTCGAGTTCAAGCTCAAAATCGAGCCTTATCTTACTAATAATATATATACTAATATATATATTATAAATAAAAATAATATTATTAAAAATATTTAAAAACTCGAATAGGCTCGCGAGCTTTCGAGCCGAGTATTCTGCTACTCGAGTTTGACTAAAAAAACTACTCAAGCTCGACTAGACTACTTGAGCTCGATAATAACCGAGTCGAATCGAGCTCAGACTCGAGTCAAGCTCAGGTAGCTCGTGAGTAGCTCGACTCATTTGCACTCCTAAACGGATCAAATCAGATCTAAGCAGACCAGGTCAGATTGGATCATGAATCAATCCGACCTATTTGCAGTCTTAATTATATACTTTTATTTGATAGATGTGCTTCATTGGTCTCACTTTGGAAAACTTTTCTTTAGCATACTATAGAAAAATAGGAGTGAGAATACAGTCTTTTTCTTCAATCAAAAAAGAATACCATCTTTTTGGCCTCCTATTTCATCAATACATCTTATTGATAATAAGCTTAGAGGTTGGCTAAATTTCACATCTGAGGCATTAGCATCCAGTCTAGATACTCCAAATGGTAGATTTCCATTGAACGACCTCAAATACCTTATACAGCCATTCCCAATTTGATGCGAACATGCCTTATTCCACTGGTTGGGCCATCTTGGTCCTTCTGAGTATTAGATCTCCAGGCTTGAAAAATTTGACTTTCACTCGGAAGTTATAGTACCGAGTTATTTATTGTTGGTATGTGGCCTTTCAAATCCGAGCTCATTCCCTTGTTTCTTCTAGCAAGTCCATGTTAACTCGGAGATTTTTTGGGTTCCTCTATTCATTGAAGGAGTCCACTTGATAAGTAGACAGATCAATCTCAAGGGGATGCTGAAAGATGTTTTTCTCATTGGAGTCTAGTAGATGGTTCAATATACCGAAAGGATAATATAAAGCTCATTTGTCAGGGCCCCTTTGCTTAATCTAGATGTGTCTTCAAGTCTTGCAGGATGGTTCTAGTGATCATTTTGATTTTTCCATTAGCCTAAGGATATCTAACCAAAGTAAGCCAATGATTTATGTGAAGGTTAGCATAAAACTATGTGTGGACATTTCTATCTGCATTCAATTATCGGTGATAATTACTTGAGAGAGCCCAAATCGGCGTATGTTGAACTTCTAAATGCAGGATGTTGTTCTCGGTGATCTGAGCCAATAGTTTGGTCTCAACTTATTTGGTGAAATAGTCGATTACTACTATCAAGAATTTTTTCCGGTCGTTTGCCTATTAAAATGGTTTGAGGATGTCCGTCCTCTATTGGGCAAAAGGCCAAAGGATGCTAATTGGTGTGAGCAGGGTCGTTGATTGCCGCTGAATATTTGCATGCTATTAGCATTGGTTGCCCTCCTTACATAGTCAGTTGCGTCCTTTTGGATAGTTGGCTAATAATAATTTTGTCATAGGATCTTGTAGGCTAAGGTCTTGCCTCCCAAGTGCTTTCCGTAGATTCTTTTATGGACTTCCTAAAGAGCATAGTTGGTCTTGGAAGGTTGGAGACATTGGAGGAGAGGTAGAGTAAATGACCTCTTGTAGACAGACAAATTGTTAAGTCTCCGAGCTTCCTTCCTGTCCTTAGAAAGTTTTATATTCCGAAGGTAGTCGACAAAGGCATTGATCTAATTCGGTTTGAAGCAATGAGAATCTTGTAGTAAGAAATGCCTTGTCTTCATGACTGGGACCTTTTTGGGAGTTTTGTGATCCTTTTGGAGCCAAGAACATGTCTGTAACCCTTTCTAAACTCCATAAAGGCATGAAACAATCACTTCACTGAACACTATTTTGAATGGATACAAGATTGATTTTGTTATGCGAGGCTGTAAGAGACTTCCTTTTGCCATACGTGGTTGTCGAACAATCGAACAACCGTCCATCACTCTTTTGTCTGTAAGGAGTTCAAATAATTTTAAGCCTTAAATCAGACTATTAAATAATTTGTCAACTAGAGGCTATATAAAATTTACATGAAAGCCACCTTACATGTGGCACAGAACTAATCTAATATAAGTCAGTAATGTCACAAACTGGTAGGTAGTTTTAGATCAATAAGGGGCAGCACATTATTTCGAACTATAGAAGTAGATGGGGAAGATACATATGAAATGTCATAGGAATACAGAAGAACAGTGTTGGGATTGAAGGAGTGCACACCTTTCAGTCTTATGGTTTTATTAGAAAGAGCAGCTTATTGCTAGAACAGAGTTGATCCAAGTATCGCAGAAACAAGAAAAAAGAAAAATCAAATCATCGTTTATCAGATAGTATATTAGGTGCTATTCTTTTGTTAACTAGAATAACAATAATACATCTTAAAATTGAATGCAGTAGAGGAGGAACAAGGAGAAAACGAAATGGAATAAATGAGAGTCATGGGAGGGAGCAGCTGCACTTAGACATTTTCGTAGTTCTATTCAAATGAGTTTCTTATGGACAGCAGAAAAAAACTAGGCTAAGTGTAGGTAGGGAAATGCCTTTTTTCTTCACTTCTTGCAAATCGGAAATAAATTTTAGATGAAATAGAAACACAAAATATCAATTATTTCATGTTATATGGTAAATTAGATATTAATAGTAATACTTGACAATTAGATTAATAGCCAACATTTTAAACATTGCATGCGTTGAGTTCTCAAAGCAATTGCAAAACCGTCATTTAAATGATTAAGAATATCAGATGGTTGTTTTGATGTGTGAACCAATGCGCAAATAGATTATTCATTGGACTAAATGTGTGCTTTTTATTTGCATGCGTGGTAAAATGACTCAATGACTCGGCACCCAGTATCTTCTTAGAGGGCTACATGAACTCTTTAGCCGATATTCCCGAAAACCTTGCTGAGCAACAAGTTTCACTTGTTTAAAAAGAGTCAAGTGCGGCCTCGGTGCATGTTAATAGTATTTAGTATCAAATACTATTAAAAGCATCTTAATCTATCTCTCTATATAAAATGGATTTCTGGTTTACAGTTTTAACAGATACTCTTTATTGTTTGGATCAATTAAATGTTAATTTACATTTGAACAAATCTTAAATCAATCTTTAAATTAAGAACTGGCATTTCATTCAAACTTGAACCAAGCTTCATTTAATCTCAATTTAATTTCTTGTTGATTAGGATTAGCCAGCTGATGAGATAATTTTATGTTTGGCTCCATTTAAAATTAAACTCAACTTGAGAGACATGTCTCATCAGCTGGAAAGATCGATGAAGGGTCATGTTTGATCGGTTTGGAAGGGAAGCCGGAGAAGATAAGGTAAAATACCACATCTGGAAGTCCGGTGGAACTTTCTCATCGCCGGTCAAAAGATCCGTATCTTGTTTTCTCTCGAAGATGCACCTACCCGCCCGGGCAACATTGCATAGCTGACACTTGGAACTTTCTTGATCCATTACTTTGGTATGGTGTAAATTGATGCTTTTAAGTGTGTTTGGTTCATGACAGGAATCGAAATAGAAATTAAAATCGATTGGAATGAAAATTAGAAAGGCTATATCTCCTAAATCATTTGGTTGATGATCAAAATTAAAATTAAAATTAAATGATTCCATTATTGCTGTTTAATTCATTTAAATATACGAATGGAATCAACTTTTATTTTAAGTACATCTCTGATTGTTTTGAAACGAGCCTCAATGCTCTTGAGTTTGAGTCCTACTTTGCCAGGCTCAAGATTAAGTGAGCTCAGCAACAACCCAACAAAATTTATTCGTCCCCAAAATCCTAAGAAAAATCTCCATCACTCGTCTCTCTCCCTAACCCTACTGTTGAAGCCAAATAGCGATCATGTCCTCCATCTATTACCGCTCCCTCCTGCTACGCCACTTCCACGCCTTCCCGGCCACCACCTTGCCGCCGTCCCAAGTCCCGCCTGCGCAAGGAGTTCAGCTGAACCTCCGGTTGGGTTACCTCCAGGCCATTCCAACCTTTGTTGCCCAGAGATTGATGTGGATTAGTTGGAGTTAATTTTATAATAAAAGCGAACCGCTCCAAAGGTTGGACGTTCAGTGCATGGGAGGTGACTGGAAGTAAAAAGTGGGGTAGAAGAAATGATTTGAAGCAAAGGCGGGCGGTGACGGTACCTGCAGTTGGAGTATGACGTGAGGATGATGACGTCTGCGTCTGAACGTTCGGAACGTTGGAGAATTTGGTCGTCTATGTGCCACCACTAGCATAAAATTCGTATGCGGGAGCTCGGATGTGCCGTCGACTATTTAATGGGTGTCAATCAAACGGTTGAGAGGTGGATTTCTGTAAAGTTCTTTAGACGTTTCGCCATTTGATTGCTGTTGGACCAGCAAGCCGTTACTTTCTAATAAGGAAATTTTTTTGTGCACCGCAGACGGTGTAAAACTGCACGTATCGTCCATAATAATTGGCTCACGCATGGATCGAAAAAAAAAAAAAATCTCTTTTGATAAACGGCCGGCTGATTGAAAGAGCATTTACGGTTCGCTGGACTTAATTGTCTAACGCATGCACCAATTTGAGATGGGTCTAAAAAAATAAAAAAAAAATGAGTCAAAAAAAAAAAAACCTATGCATAAAGCCTCATCACCATCATCCGCATGCCTCGTTATACACAATCATCCTCTTTGACATGAATCCTTTTCCAGATCTCTTCCTAGCTACCACCACTATACTTGCCACTCTCCTCACCCCCCGTATCTCTCTACTCTCTTCGTGAGCTCACCTCTGCCCGCCGTCGTATCCGCCACCTCTCTTTCGGCCCTCGGCTACCATTTCCATACTATCAGAGCTTCAGCTCGAAGCCTCTTGATGGTGTCGGTGAATGTGAGTGCAACGGTAGTGGCTGAGTCATCGAGGCAAAGCTCTTGTTATGAGCTCCAATTAGAGAAATATGAGAGCGATCAGATTTTTGTTTTATCTTATTTCACTGAAATAAGATTTTGAATCTGTTGGCAAAGTTCGGATTGGGTTATGGGGAATGAGTCATTCTCATTCTGTCCTAAAATCGAAATCGAAGTAGAACTCTTTCCAATCAAATAACTGAAATGGAAATCGTCCATCTTCATTCCCATTCCAGACCCCAACACTTCCAACTAAACAACCCCTTAGTTTAATTGATTAGCCTATTTAAAATTTTATGAGCCATGATCTGAATCTTGTGATCTAGATGAAAATGGTGCTAAAGAATTCAATTCTCATGCTGGGATCAGGATTGGGCACAAGCATAAGATTTTGAATCCATATTATAGATTATGCAGTCCTCAGAATAATAGCTAGGGCGCAACTTCATCATGTTATTTATATATCAAATTATGCTGCAGTCCAATTTCTATAATTTATCTGAGCATTTGCTTTTTAAGAATTATTCCCCCAACACGCAAACTAAAAGCCTGTGACCTCGTACCATAATGTTCCGGCAAAATTTTGTTTGAGGTCTGATACTGGTATTTGAAATATTGATTAATTAATATAGATAGAAGAAAGAGGCATATATTCATATGTTTACAGCTACATCAATTTTTTAAAATCTGATTTTTCTTCTAAATTATTTTACCTGATGTAGAGGTTTGGGTATTTGAATTAATAAGTTAGTACATCCATTCTTAATCCAGATATTGCAAGCTTATCGAATCTTTACACCAGAAACATTCAAATGTATTTGACTGCTTTCTCTATCTTTACCCCAGTATAAATCTTGTTGATATAGTACAAATTAATAGCTTCCCTTGCACCTATATGTTATTTTCACTTCAGGTGGTACAATCATATATCATCTTATGTGTGTACGTGTATTACGCATGCATATATAAATATATACATGTATCTGCATGTATGTATATATGCAAGCCATGTGTGTACTGATATATAATTTTGAAGTTTAAAATATATTGTAAATGTTGTATATTTGAAAGAAGATAATAATGCATTGATGACAATCAAGCTATGCTTTTGGAATTATGCGAGTTTTGGTTAGTCTACAACTAAAAGTCACACAGCCGCTGTGGTCTATGTCAGACATTGGTATGATCATGCCCAACCTCCTTCTGCTTATTTCGTTGTAACTACTTTTGATACATGTGAGGTCCTGTGGTTGCATGTTATTTGTGGATAATATTTTGGTTTATATATTCTTGACTGATATTATTGTAGTAAGCTCTGAAGACAGAAGTTGAAATTTATTTGACTCAAGTTTTTTCAGAGTTTCAGTTGTTGTTGGATGAAAGGAATTTTCTTGCATAATTTTTTCCATATTTTCTCCATACTTTGAAAAAAATTAGAAGGCAATGCCAAGGCTTACTTGGTTTGCAGTATGTGAAAGTACTAGAGTTGGTCTGCATACACAATTGGTTTAGTATAGTTTGTTGAGGTGAATATAGTAATGCTAGGATGCATGTTATTAAAAATGAACATATTAGGAGATCTTTACAATGTTGAGCTGGTGATATGGTATGATCTTGTAAATCATGCCAATGTGTTTCATCTTTTGACTTTAGAATATTTAAAAAAGAGAATGGTGTAGCCTAAGAAAATCTAGATGGGAGACGATAATTAATATTGAACAACATATGACAAATGGTTAAAAGTATTTTTGTTTCTTTCGATTAACTTTGCTGAAACTTATTTTAGAGTATTAGTCAAGGTATCCTGGAGGGTATTGATGGTGATTTATCCATTAGTCAATATTGGTAAAGTAATATGCTGTGATGTTGTAAAAACCAAAAACTATTTTCTACTTCTCAAGAAGCAAATAGTTAATGGGATGGCACAAGTGGCACGAGCGTAGAGGAACTAGCATGCAAAAAATAACATGGGTAATCAGTGTTTCTTGTCTGTTAAGAGTTGTTTCTTGCTTAAATTAGCATTTTCATTGTCCTATTATTGTGTCATGCAATCTGGAGTGCAGATATATATACGCACATATCGAATACTGAACAAATGAACGGTGTGTCATTTTTAGAAAATATGATACCCAAAAAATACACCAATATTACTTCAATGACAAATCTTGACAAAACAAACAATCATCATTCATAATCTCCTGGGGGAAAGCTACCAAAGACTAATATATCAAAAAGAATAAGGCATGCATCCATATTGGAGAGTTTTGTGTTGATGGACGTCATATTAGGTGAAAAATTTTTGAAGACTGAGATACAAGCCATCCTGCCTGTTCATTGGATCTTGACAATGTTTGAATTTAATGAAATTTATAGCTTTATATTTGAGAAATTCTATTGAAATTAAAAGATGCTATTAGGAAAAGTCCCCGAGAACTAGGATTTTTTGTTCTTTAATTGGAAACCTAATCATATTTTTTGATGGAATTTGAATTTTAGATTATTCTTACTAAATTTAATTGGGATGTAGTTTTTTTATTTATGAGGTTTATTTTCAGCTTTTTAGGTGTTGAGTCATGTAGCATGTTGTTCATAGCCAACAACCCTCCCTCTTCGAGTTTATGAAATGGTGAAAACACTAGCAATATTTCTTGAATCTTTTTCGCTTGGCATTTGTTGGTACAGAGGTGTGTTTGATACGGGTTGGCATAAAAGTGGTGTCAAGAGGTTTGCTTAGTTCTTAGTGCCGACCCCGTGCGTAGTGCGACCATGGTACATTCCTCCTAGTACAGACTGATCATCCTTTCTTTGTTATGTTTTGTCTGGTAATAGAATTATCTGTCTTGTTGTGAAATTCTTCTATTTTTTTTGAGTTTTTCTCAAAATGTTCCTTTTCTAAGTTCATACTAATTTCATAAAAAAGTAACTTTTTTTTGTGGAATTAATAGACTATCACAACTTCAGTAAATATCTCATTGATTGTTATGGAAGTTCAATGTTTTCTTATGTTTTTTTGTGCTTTCAATATTGTTTAATTCTTTTTTTTTTTTTTGCCCTTTGGTTTCTGTCATTGGGAATTTTCTCATTAGTCGTCCAAATTCTTATTGGATCATGACTTTTAACCCTTAGTGCCTCGGATCTTTGAAATATTTTGTTATAATTGGATTACTTTATAGATATAATATTTTTGCACATATAATTGTATAATTGTATTTTTATGGTGGTGCATACTCGAGTTGCTAATGAGCCGGACTTGAGCCAGCCCATCATAAGTTCATGTGTAGCATTGGACCAAAAGAAGGCATGACTGCCTTGACCCACATGTGATATTTATTTTATTTTTTCTAAGTAAAATTTGGCATGGCCTAGATTCGGGCCGAAATAACATTGCCTTTGACATTGTATTAAAATAAAATTCACTAGAAGACCATGCCTCCAATCTTCGAATCCTAACCCTATTTTATTAAAACTAACCTTGAATGCAATTGTCAATCCCCTCCATAGCTCACCACCGATTATGACATCTCCTCCACTACTCACCGTTCTCTTCTGGGCTGAACAAAATCTAGATTTGATCTATTTGATCGGCACAGATGATAAAATCAGTCGAAACAAAAATAAAAATACATGAAAAAAATTAGACTCACATTAGGAGTCATCATCTCCCTGCAATTTCTAGATGGAGCTTGAGGTAGAGAGGGTCTCCATTGTCTTCTTTTAGCTCTATTTAAGAGACGTTCCACTCTCTCCTCTGATCCACATTGAAGATCTAAGTTTTGGACAGGAATCATGTTGGAATTTGTTAAGTTTCAACCAACGATTTTCATAACCATCATGGCTTGAATGATCTTCTTTCCTATGCTGTATGGCCATGGCCGGATTTTTTTTTAGATGGGAAGGAGGGAATCTTATTTTGATTTCAAATTTTTTTTATTTTTTACTGGATTTTATTTTTTTTATTTTTTCTGTGTCAGACGGCATTGGCGGCCCCCGGACTGAGAGATCCACGGTCGTGCCATTTTGGCCCACGTGGCTGGCCAAAACCACTGTGATGAGATATCCTCCCGTATTTGTAAAAGAAGAGAAAACAAGGAAAATTGCATCACTCTCGCGCGGAAGATGCAACCCACGGCGGAGTCTCCCGCTTTTCGCACTTATTATGAGTGTAAACTAAGGGGGGGAAAATGATTCATGAAATGTAAAAAAATTATATGTACCGTTCTCCCAATCATGAGTGCGGATATTGCAGTGTGGTTCTGAAGTCAATGTCACTTACGCGGCAGCATCAGATATGGCAAAATGATGGGGCCACTATTAAACTTTTTGTAAAAAATTTTTTGTCAGAACAATGCTTTTGGCAAAAAAAACAAAAAAGATTGCAGAGCGTGTACGAAAAAGAAATGTGTGAACCCAGCTTTGTAAAGTCCTCGCGCATTCTCCAAGTCGCAGCCCCTTGCTTCCTCCCTCCATTCCTCCTCTTTCTCTCTCTCTCTTTCTCTCTCTCTGAACCCAGTGTTGCGGTCCAGTCGCCAACCTCCTCCTTTCCACCTCTTCTCTCCACATCCCCTGTTTTCCTTCCCGTTCCGAGGCATTACTGATCGCCTTCCAAGTTCAAATTTTGAGCTCCTTACTTTTGTTATTGGTCCTTCGGAGATGAGGGTATAGTTCCGTGATCTTCTGTCCTCTGAATTCGTGAAATTTTGGTTTTTTTTTTTTTTTTCACTTTCTTAACTTCTATTGTGGTGATTCTTTTTTTGGTACTCTTTTATTTGCTGGAGGTTATCGCAGAATTAAATGAGGTTTTAATTTTCGGGGTGCTTCTGATGTTGAAGACGGTACCTTTTTTTGTTTGGTTTAGGGTTTGGAGTTCCTGTTGGTACTTGGAAAAGTCGATTTTTGGGAACTTGCTGTGATCGCTGCTTTTGCCCCTTTTTTCTTTTAGCAGATCGTGCCATTTTGGTTGATGGATGCACTTGGCCTGAAACCTAATTTGTTTCTCTCATTTTTTGTAATTATGCAATGGTTGCTCTCTTCTACTCACTATAACATGATCATATGTGAAATCTGTTCATAGGACATGGATTCGGTTTTTATGTGACTTTTATGATAATTTTTCGTTTTTGTTTCATTTATTTTTTCTTTTTCGGATGTCTCTGGAGAAGTCGCTTTATTTCAGGGTTTTATTATTTACATTTTAGAGATTCTATTATCTTTATAATTTATTTTAGGAGCATGAATGTTTTTTGCTTTTTTTTTTTTTTTTTTTAATGAAAAGTGGGGGGGGGACCCACCAAAATTTATTAAGAAAAAAAAGAGAGTACAAAGGGATGCATAAGAACTTTTTGCACATCCCTCCGATTTTAGCGTCTATAACACATTTTTTGTAATTTTAACTTTTCAACAGCTAGACCGATCTTTGCTGGCTTTTCTTTGGCTAAAAATTTGCTGCGTAATGGAGAAGGCGTTCTATCACAAAACAGACTTATCCAATTTCATTCCTGTGCTTTGGACTGAGAGGCTTTGCAGAAACGGTGCCTGCCAACCGGAACAGATCCCAGACTTGGTTGGGTAGATCTTGGTCAGTTTCAGCTTTAATTTGATTCCTACTCTTGGTTTTCCTGCTTCTTTAACTAACACTATGATCTAAATTAATCAGAATTCTAGCTCGGAATATGGCTTTTCTTGTTTGGAGCATATTTTGTATACTGATTGAATAAGGGGATATCTTGTATTTCTATTTCTGTTTCCCTGAGATGGCTACTTTGTTTGATCTTTCATATTCTTAGTTCTCCATCCACAAACCTGGGGTGATGCATGTCTAACAGTAGGTGCTGGCTATATATATAGGTTCACATGCTGCACTTGGACTATTAAAGGACTCGTATCGAGTGACTATAATGGCAATTCTCAATCATTAGTACATGCAATCAATCTTTGTTCTTATTTTTTTGTGCTCTAGTGGTGATTCATATCGAAACTCAGGCAATCTATTATCCTATAAATCACTAATCTTGCTTACTCATTTTCAACAGGATAATCTTTCTAGGGGAAATACTGGGGCCATTAAAGTTCTCCAGGATGAATTCCCAGAGCCTGGAAAACTTCAATTTATATATGCTGATTTAGGAGATGCAAAAGGTGTAAACTATACATGCCTTCTAATTATCCATTTTTCTTATAAAAACTAACTGCGTATGAAAATGGACTAGAGTTTGATTCTTTAATCATTGTTCAGGTTAATCGAATATTTGCATGCATTTGATGCTGTTATGCACTTCGCAGCTGTTGCTTATGTGGGTGAAAGCACACTAGAACCTCTTAGGTACGTGCTATTTTATGTGGGTGAAATTTCTATGACGCAGACCATGTGTAGAAAGATCGAGCTGTAAAATACGGGAAGGCTAAGAAAATGGCGGAGGATATCATTTGGATTTCTCAACAGCTAGACCTCAGCAGGTCATTTATTATGATATTTGGGCTGGCCTACTCTAGAGATGCTTTAGATAATTGTAAATATAGGCCTAGTTTTGATGATTGTGTTGGTCAGACCATCCAAACAGGCCTTTAGAAAGATTTTCATGAGTGGAAGAGGGTTTTACACCTGAGTTGGTTGCAGGAGCAGTTCATTTCTTATCTTTCACATGATTTTCTGTATAACATGGTGATATGAGCTGTTCATTTCATATTTTGTTATGGATAATAAATCTAATATGTTGCATACAGTTGAGAGAGAAGATCTGAAAAACTCTTCTCCCCATCCCACTTCCTTCTCTCCTCTCGTCTCTATTCTTTTGTAGGCAGTGAGGTGTTTGGGTTGAAGGGAGAAGGTTGTGTCATAATGGTTAAGTGAAGGTGGCTTCAACAAGGTCGATAGGTCCCCGGTGATTGAAGTGGCTGGCCATGGGGCCGGCAGTGAAGATGCTAGAGGGCACTATGGAGGTGGACATGTTGATGCTGCCATATATATAGCTAGGCGCTCGTCTTGTCGATGGGAGTGGTGCTCGAGGTGGATGGCTCATTTCTTTTCTTTTTCATTTTCTTGATTTTTTTTTCTTTTTATTCCTGATTTTTTTTTTTTAAACTTATCTTATTTCTAATTAAATATGTGGTGGCTCGTCCCACCGTTTTACTTTTCTTCTCCTTCCTTCTTTTAAAGATTGTAGTTGGTGACCAGGCCCTCTTAATTGTTGCTAAAAACTACGCCCTCTTGTATTTTTTTCTTACAGACTAATGGCAAATTGAAGACCTTTCATTCCATCTCTCTTTCTGTTTGTGCTGCTGTTTCTTCCAGCGTGCTAGAAGTTGTGAAATGGCAGTCAAGAGGATCTATGCTCCCTAAAAATGCTCACCAAGCACTTAATATCGTAGGGAAGTAAGACCAATATAGATTGAATTTCACAATAAGAGGAGCAGGAATTCTAGGGATCCCCATGGGTTGATGATTGATTCATGATGCAAGCAATCGGTTCCCCAATAAGGATCAATGGAAAAGGGGCCAACAAAAGTGTTTGAAGGGACCAGTCATGATCCTAAAGACCCCCTAGGGCAATTCGGGAGATAAAAGATATGCTGTTGTTGCTGCCAATATCCAATCTGATAGAGTTGGATGGGCTAGTAAATAGTGAGCGGTCTGTTTTGCTCGAATTGGTCTGCTCGAAATGGTCTGCTCGAACAGACTGATCTGCCTAGAGCTAAAGATCCAACTTGCAAACAAAAGAGAAAACATTGAAGGCTGTTGGACTTCATCCAGTCAGGCTGAGTTCTGGTGGAATGGGTATTTGAGAATGTGAGCTATGTAGAGTACAGTAAGTAGAGAAAAAAAAAAAAAAGTGTACCCAGAGGTCTCTCAGATTTTGTTTATATAGGAGAGCAGTGTTATTAAACCCGGTCCGACCCGGTCGGTCGGACCAAAAATCGGGTGACCCAGTCAGAAGACCGGGCCGGTTATCTAATCAAACTGTTTATGCTTAAAATCCGGTTAAAACCGCATGAACCGGCCGATTGAACCGTGAACCATCTGACCTGGTCTAACCCGGTTGAGCCGTAAAATTAAAAATTAAAATTTTCTGATCTTCGAGATCGACAGTTCGACTTCCCGTCATCCCTTCGTCTGTCTTTGTTCCCGAGCTCAAACCCTAGCCTCAGCCCATCTTCCCTCGGCGACGAAATCAGCAGCGGCAGCGAAGGAGGAGAACCTCAACCGAGTCTTCTCCGTCTCCGGTGAGTAATCTGTTATCTAACTTTTTTTTTTTTCCAAATCTTCGGAGTCCGGCAGTGAATAGGACCCAGGAACGAGGAATCAGCCCCTCCGTCCGCGACCGCCCTCCTCTTACAATTTTCACATGGAATTTGTTGGTATATGACGGTACTTGGATGTGGAAGATGTATGCTTTCATAAAATGGTATATGCTATTTCTGGGATTCCTTAGGTACTTTTGCTCCAGAAGGTATGTGAAGATATTAGAACTACCAGATTCTAAGCATTCATGAGAGATCTCGACAATGTCTGAGACATGAATCTCAAGTAATCAACTAGTGCTTTAAGCTATTATTTACTCGAGAATTTGGATTGATTAACCATGAATTATAGCTGATCATGTTACTGTTGTCCTTTGGAAATGATATTCCATTTGAGTTGTATTGTATCGATGATCAAATTTGTATTCTGCTCGCCCCCTCCCCTCCGGACCTCCCTCTGCCTCTTTCTTCTCCGCTCGGCCGCCTTCCCCCTCCGCCTCCTCCTCCTCCGCCGTCTGGGAATCCGCCGTCCGCCTCCTCTTCCTCCGCTCGACCCCCTCCCCCCTCTGCCTCCTCCTCCGTCGGCTCCTTCCCCCCTCCGCCATCTCCTCCTCCTCCGTACGCTCGACTCCCTCCCCCCTCTGCCCCCTTTCCCCTCTGCCTCCTCCTCCCTCGGCTCCCTCCCCCCTCCGCCGCCTCCTCCTCCTCCTCCGTACGCTCGACCCCCTCCCCCCTCGGCCTCCTCTTCCGCTCCGTTCCCTCCCCCCTCCACCTCCTCCTCCTCCTCCGTACGCTCCCCCCTCTGCCTCCTCCGCTCGGCTCCCTCCTCCCTTCGCATCCTCCTCTTCCTCCTCCTCCATATGGCCGTCCGCCTTCCTCCCCCTTCCACCTCCTCCTCCTCCGTATACAGCCGCGGACATGGCGAAAAATTTTTTTTTTTTAAATGCTGTGACAGTGTGAGTGTGTGACTGTCTGCGAACACGAAGAATTTTTTTTTTTTTTTAAATACTGTGTGACTGACTGCAGTGTCACAGTAATACTAGACACCACAGTACAGTAAACACCCGTGAACATGAAGAATTTTTTTTTTAATGATGCTATGCTGATTGATACAGTAAATATTAAATATTATTTTTTTAATTTCTGTAATCTGTGATCACCGTAAGTTTGACTCTATAGGATCATGGGAAAAAAAAATTGGATAAAAATGAAAGAAGATGTCGATGACTTGATCTTGTTATTTATTTATTTTATCTTCTACTTATAAATTATAGCTTAATTTAATTTTCTTTGCAGATTAAGAATGGCCTCTGTTGAGGGAAGTATGCCATCCATGGATGATTCAAGTAATACTTCATCCACTCAAATAACTGGGGTTAGAGGTAAAAGTGATCCTGCATGGAATCATTGTAGAGAAGCTCCTGAACTTAGTGGTAATACCAAAAGGATGAAGTTGGCATGCTTGTATTGTGGAAAGTCATTTGCTGGTGGTAGGATCAATCGCTTCAAACAACATCTTGCAGGAGTAAAAGGAGAAGTAGAACCATGTCGCAAGGTGCCGGCGGATATTCGCCATCAAATGATACAAAATATTCAAGCTATTAGTGAGAAGAAGAAAAGAACAAAGGAAATGGGTGAAGATTACAATCCCTTTAGTGCAAGGCATAAGGAACATGAGGAACAAGTATATTATAGACAATTAGGTAAAGATGATGACAGACAAGAAATTTCTCCCTCATCAAACAAGTCTATGGGTAATACAAGAGGTAAAAATATAGAAGGTGAAAAAGGAAAACAACTAGGAACAATTGGAAATTATTTCATGCCAAGAACAACTCCTGGTGCTCAACCAACTATAAAAAGCTTGTTGCAAAACAAAGAAGCAGTTGAAAGGTGTGATCTTGCAGTGGCAAAATGGATGATAGATGCATGTGTGCCATTTAATGCTGTCAACTCTAAGTATTATCAGTGCATGATAGATGCCATAGCTAGTATGGGGCCTGGTTACAAAGCTCCAAATTTTCATTCTGTTCGTGGTTATTTGTTAACCAAGAATGTTGATGAGGTGAAAAAGTATGTTGAAAGCTTTCATACTACATGGAAGAAAACAGGATGCACAATCATGGCTGATGGATAGACAGATCAGTGTAGGAGAACTTTGATTAATTTTTTAGTTTATTGTCCTAGAGGGACCGTATTTTTGAAAAGCGTGGATGCTTCAGATACCTCAAAGACAGCTGATATGTTGTACAAGTTGTTCAAAGAAATTGTCATGTCCATTGGTTTTGAAAATGTGGTTCATGTAGTGACTGATAATGCTGCAAACTATGTTGCTGTTGGTAAAAAATTGGAGCAAGACTTTTCTACACTTTTTTGGTCACCATGTGCTACTCATTGTCTTAATCTCATCATGCAAGACATTGGCAAGTTAGTTTCAGTGAAGAACACCGTAGTCCATGCTGCAGGTATCACAAAATATATTTATAATCATTGTTATCCTTTATATTTGATGAAAAAATTTACTGATGGAAAGGAGATAATTCGTTCGGCACCTACATGTTTTGCTACCAATTTTATTGCTTTACAAAGCATATTGGGCCACAAAGATGCATTAAGAGCAATGGTGACTTCTAGAGAGTGGACAACTTCAGCTTATGCTAAGGATAGTAAAGAAAAAAAGCTCACCGATGATGTGCTTAATTCTCTTTTTTGGAATGAATGTGCAACCATTGTTAAACTAACAGAGCCTTTAATTCGAGTTTTGAGGATTGTTGACAGTAATGATAGACCTTCAATGGGTTACTTGTATCATGCTATGCATTAAGCTAGAGATGAAATGATCCAGAGATTTAGAAGGAGAAAGATTGTAGTTGAACCTTATTTGAGAATAGTTGATTCTCGGTGGGATTTGCAATTACACCAAAATCTTCATGCAACTGGGTTTTGGTTGAATCCCTGTTTTCAATATGACTCAAAACTTATGGATAAACATCCTCATAGTGTTTCTGGACTCTTAGATGTCATAGAGAGATATTCATTTGGTAATCCAACCTTGCAGGGGAACTTAACTAATGAGATGAGGTTATTTAGAAATGCAGAAAATGACTTTGGATGCTCATCGGCTATAAATGATCGAAGTCGCTTGGCTCCAGGTAAGCTTGTTCCTTAGTTATGTTCTTATGCTTTCATTAGTTTCATTGATATAAAGTTTTTTCAATTACATTCTATTTTAACAAATACAATATTTTGTATCTAGATGAATGGTGGGTCACCTATGAAAGTTGTGCACCTAATTTGCAAAAGTTAGCTATTCGTATTTTAAGCCAAACTTGTAGTGCGTCCGGGTGCGAGAGAAATTGGAGCATCTTCGAACATATTCATTCTAAAAAGAGAAATAGGTTAGAGCATCAAAGGCTTAATGATCTAGTATTTGTGCACTATAATTTGAGACTACAACAAAGGTAATTTTATTATGAATGATATCCAATTGCTTGTATTTATTTCTTGTTATTTAATTTTCAAACTAACAAATATTAAATACAAGTTTTATTTCAAAGGTCGTAACTATGATCCTATTAACTTTGAATTGTTTTGTGATAATGATGCGTGGATATTAGTCGATGAGCCATCGGAGTTAACTAGTGAGGAATTAGAAACTTTTCACCGTGAATTGGCATCATGTTCTATTCAAGAAAATAATAATAATGGTGAGCGAATTATTTTATTATATAGTTTATGAATAAAATATTATTATAATTTTATTACATATGATTTTTCTTTTTAACTTTTTGTTAAATTTGTGATTTTGTAGATATATTGAACTTGGAAGATTTGGATGGTGATGATGGTGAAAATGATGGAAATGATGCGAATAGGAGAGAAGATGGAGGAGATGAGAACATTGCAACTCAAGAAGATGTTTTTGCAAATATTGACATAAATTTCAGTCTATTAGCTTGAATTTTTATGTTGTGTACTTGTTTATCACTTTTAACTTTTTTTTTTTAAATATTGAAGTGAAATGTCGTACATTATTATGTACTTGTTTGTTAAAACTTTTTATTTTGCTAGCAGATGTGGATGGTTATGTTTTAAACTACTAGTTATTATACATTTATAACTTTATACCATTAAATCTTTATATTCATCAATATTTTAGTCTAATTATTTGTATTTATAGGATTACAGTTTTGTTTCATTTGTATTTTGATACTTGTAGCATTGAAATATATATTATCAGGACTATTATTGTATTTCTGGATATAAACAGGTTATTAAATTTTGGATTTTATGGTTTGTGCATTGACCCGTCGGTTCAACCGTTGACCCGACGGTTGGACCGCTGACCCACTAACCCGGTGCCTTATCCGGGTCAAAGCCCGGGTCGGATTTAATAACTTTGTAGGAGAGTGGGTATAGAGCGGATGCTAGAAAAGAGGGGGCACACTGCAACCATCGAACGTGCAATAATTATCTAGATACATAATAATTATCCAAACATACGGAATGAGTTGTAACCATCTTGCAATGTGCCTCGTGAGTGTATGGGGTTATAACCGCCTTCTTTAACAGGATTTAACCATTTTTAATACGTTTTGAATCAGACCCACTATTATTGGATCAGTCAGTTGGGTTAGCAGCTCTGATTGGCCACTTTGATTGATTGCTCTGGTTGGTTTGGTCTGATCAGCCACTCTGGCCGGTCGCTTTGGTCATCTCATACTCGATAACAGCTGCAAATTGGTAAATTCAGGCCATAATGTTTTCTATAACCCAAGGTCAAGATTATGACGGGTGGACCTTTCGTATTTTCATCAGTAACCAACTTCCATTCTCTATTCAAGCTATCCAGTGAGATGAATCGGATAATTTAAAATTATACAAAAAATTATAAGAAAGGGCTATAAAAATTATAATATAAATAATAATAATATATCAGATAATTTAATTATGAGATAAATCAGACCGTATTGGTACATCTCGATCTAGTACGAATACGAACAGCTACGTACGGTGCGGTATAGAAAAAAAATTAATTAATTTGAAATAAAGAAAGTAATTTGAAATGATGTTTCTTATTTGAATTAAAATTAGAATTTTTATTTTTTTTAAATTTAAAATTATAATTTTTATTTTTTTCTCATTTTTTCTCACTTTTTTATGGTATTTTTTATTTTTTAATTTTTTAAAATTTTTTTAGGATATTTTTTAAAAAAAATTAATTTTACATAGATAAAATAATTTAAAATTATGTTTTTTAATTGAATTAACATTTGAATTTTTATTTTTCAAAATTTAAAATTATAATTTTTATTTTTTTTATTTTTTTCTTCTTTGTTTGGAATATTTTTTAAAAAAAATAATTTGAAATGAGGAAAGTAATTTGAAATGATATTTTTTATTTTAATTAAAATTAAAAATTTTATTTTTTTTTAATTTAAAATTATAATTTTTATTTTTAATCATGTTTTAAATTTTTTGCTTCTTTATGACATTTTTTATTTTTTTATTTTTCATTTTTGAACATATTTTTTTAAAAAAAATTAATTTTACATGGGGAAAGTAATTTGAAATGATATTTTTTATTTGAATTAAAATTAGAATTTTTATTTTTTTAAATTAAAAATTATAACTTTTATTATTTTCTCATTTCTTTTTTATTTTTTATTTTTTTATGGTATACTTTATTTTTTTAATTTTTTAAGATTTTCTTTGGGATATTTTTTTAAAAAAATTAATTTTAAATGAATAAAATAATTTGAAATTATTTTTTATTTAAATTTAAATTAGAATTTTTATTTTGAAAATTTTAAATTTTAAATTTTTATTTTTTTTCATTTTTTCTCATTTTTTCTTCTTTGTTTGGAATATTTTAAAAAAATAATTTAAAATGAGGAAAGTAATTTGAAATGATATTTTTTATTTTAATTAAAATTAAAAAATTTATTTCTTCTAAATTTAAAATTATAATTTTTACTTTTTCCCATTTTTTTAAATTTTTTGCTTCTTTATGGCGCTTTTTAATTTTTAATTTTTTATTTTTTTCATATATTTTTTAAAAAAATTAATTTTAAATGGAGAAAGTAATTTGAAATGATTTTTTTCTTTGAATTAAAATTAAAATTTTTATTTTTTTAAATTCAAAATTATAACTTTTATTTTTTCTCATTTCTTTCTTATTTTTTCTTTTTTATGGTATATTTTATTTTTTTTAATTTTTTTATTATTTTCTTTGGGATATTTTTTTAAAAAAATTAATTTTAAATGGAAAAAATAATTTGAAATTATCTTTTTTATTTGAATTAAAATTAAAATTTTTATTTTTCAAAATTTAAAATTATAATTTTTATTTTTTCTCATTTTTTTCTTTGTTTGAAATATTTTTTAAAAAAATAATTTGAAAAGAGGAAAGTAATTTGAAATGATATTTTTTATTTTAATTAAAATTAAAAATTTTATTTTTTTTAAATTAAAAATTATAATTTTTATTTTTTTTCTATTTTTTTTAAATTTTTTGCTTTTTTGTGGTACTTTTTTTTAAATTTTATATTTTTTTTGACATATTTTTTAAAAAAAATTAATTTGAAATGATGAAAGTAATTTGAAATGATGTTTTTTATTTGAATTAAAATTATTTTTTTTTTAAATTCAAAATTATAATTTTTATTTTTTTTCTCATTTTTTTCTCATTTTTTCTTTTTTTTTTATGGTATTTTTTCTTTTTTTAATTTTTTAAGATTTTTTTAGATATTTTTTTAAAAAAATAATTTTAAATGGATAAAATAATTTAAAATTATCTTTTTTATTTGAATTAAAATTAAAATTTTTATTCTTTAAAATTTATTCAAAATTATAATTTTTATTTTTTCTCATTTTTTTCTTCTTTTATGATATTTTTTTAAAAAAATTAATTTGAAAAAGAGATTGTAATTTAAAATGATGATTTTTATTTAAATTAAAATTAAAATTTTTATTTTTTTTTAATTTAGAATTATAATTTCTATTTCTTTTTAATTCTTTTTTATGGTATTTTAATTTTTTTTTACACTAATTTTTTTTAGATATTTTTTTAAAAAGATAATTTGAAGTGGGGATACTAATTTAAAATGATAATTTTTATTTTTATCAAAATTATAATTTTTATTTTTTTATAAATTTAAAATTTTTATTTTTTTCTATTTTTTATTTTTTTTTTGAAAAAAAATTAAAATCATCAAAACAAATGGTATTTTTAAAAATATCATTCCAAATGGCGTTTTAAAAAATATCATTTGTTTTAACGATTTTAATTTTTTTTTTTTGACGTTGTCTACATAGAAAATGGATGGTGACGTAGCGATGATAAAACATCATTTAAAATAATATTTTATCTTTTTTGTATCAATCTAATAAATAAGTTAAAAATTATGTTATTTTTGTAAATAATTTTTTTTAAATTAATTAGATAAAACACTCTGAGTACTTGACAATGATGTCCGCACGGATATTTTTTCGAGAAGGAGGGAGGAAGGCTTTTGATGGTCCCACGACACTACCCCAGTCACCTACCACTCCAATCCGCGTATTGCGTGGTGATCATAATTGGGTAATTGAGCGGCTCTATTATGTGTCTTTTATTAAAACCTGATCACATGGGGATATACCAACCATCATATTTTGTCTTCTAAGACACAAAATGTTGGACAACGTATATATCATTAATCCATCTACTTCTGCATATGAAATGCTAATATTATTTTTCAGGCAAAGAATGGGATACCATAAATTTAAGATTATTTATGTATCAATCTCTTATGATTATTTATCTGAATAGAACAATAATCAGAACAAGCAGCTCCCGAGAAAGTTCCATCCATTTTGGTAAAGCACGGCTTTTTTTTTTTTTTATGTAAATGTGCTACCTCAGAGATTTTGTATTAACTTAGAAGATAATTTACAGCATTTGTTATAATATATATCCAAAAAGTAGAGAAAAAGTATCAGCTCAAAATAACCATTTTGTAAGTGAAGGAAGCAGATTCACTTGCATATGAATAGTTCGTCCAGCTTTCCATACCGCACTGAGTAGATGGCTTATATTGAGGATGGGCATTGGCATCTTGTCCAATAGCCTCCTTGCCTTTTCCAAGAATTTTCTAGATTAATCAAACTACTAACTGCAGAAAAATTGGCGTGAAGAGTGGTCATTCGCCATCGGCTTCCCTCCAGTCATACCACTTTCGGGGACAGGAGACTGCGGAAGCTAGGGCAAGAGCGGATGGTGGAGACAGTGGGGCCCTCGGGCGCCCTCGGGCGTGCTCAGCCATCGATGGCCTATTTTCAGCTAACCGGAGTGAAGGGTGGTCAGTGGCCACCGGCTTTCGGTCATGCCGCCGTCGGGGAGAGAGGACGTGCAAAATAAGGCACGAGTGAATGGTAGTGGGGCGTTAGGGAATGGCGTAGAGAAAAACGAGGTGCTGCTGTCCCCCTTGCAGATACCGGAGTGAAGGGTTGTCACTAGATGCCGGCTTCCCTCCGGTCACGTCGTCGTCGGGGGGAGGGGACCTCAGAAGCTAGGGCTAAGTAGATGGTGGAGACAACGTATTCTTGGGAAACCGCTTAAAGGAAAACGAGGTGCTGGTGGGGTGTAAGGTGGTCACTGGCCGCCGGCTTCCCTCTGGTCACACCATCGACTGTCTGATAGCTCCCATGTTGCTCCCATTCCCACTCCCGGCCACCCCCACCCCAACCCTCGGGGAGATTGATTCAGCGTCCTTTTTATCAACTTGGCCGGTGCAATGGGAGTCTAGGATGCCCCTTTGTTTCAAACTCTAAATTTTTAGATCTTGTTTTTAGGATTAACTTATTAAATGAGATAATAATATTAAACATATGAAATTATCCATGCTCTCTAAATCCAACAGAAGATGGCATCTCCCCCCATCTTGTGTCGTAGCAATTTAATTCTGTGTGTGACAGGGAGAGAATTTAAATTGAGATTTATAAGCACCACTTCATAAACATATAATTGTACATGACTCCATGGAGTTACAACGAGATTTATATAAGCTATTGTGGCAGTAAAATGATGAGAGGAAAGTATTCAACCGAAAAGAACTTGGGCTGATTATTCGAGGAAAGAAAGGCAGACAACAAAGCCCAGAATTGGACTCTAAATGGAACCCGAACAACCAAACCATCAATAATTTTCAAAGGCCATATAGGCTTTGAGGCTGAGGGGCAATAGTAAGGCCAGAACCATCATTACCACGGCATATCACTTGGCGAATTTAGTCAAGGATTGCCCACCACTCTTACAAAGCAACACCAGAAGAGCGAGATCGAGCACAGCGAGCATCAGAAATGATGAAACATAGGTGATGAAGAAAGGCTTTGGGAGAGCGCTTGCAGTTTGGAAGGTGCTACCCCCTGCAATCGCCATCTCGGCGAGTCTCATTATCAGTAAGTTTATGGCATGACTAGGACTGTTTCCACTGTCTTCCGATGGGATATGAGGGGAAGAGTTAGTGCTTCCTCCAATGGATTGTGCCAAATCTGTTTGTCCTTCGATGTTTATCTGGACAGGAGTTGGTAGACCGCCAACCTCTATTTGGATCCCCTCCATGGGTGCTACTTAGTTGGAGGGAGGGAGGGAGGGAGGGAGAAAGAGAGAGAGCGAGGGAGAGAGAGAGAGAGAGCGAGGGAGAGAGAGAGAGAGGGAGGGACCGGGAGGGAGGGAGGGAGGGAGCGGGAGAGGGAGAAAGAGGGAGCGAGAGAGAGAGAGGAAGATGGAAGGGAGGGAGAGGTAGAGGGAGAGAGGGAGGGAGCGAGAGAGGGAGCGGGAGGTAGGTAGGGAGCGAAGGAGAGGGAGAGGGCGAGGGAGGGAGGTAGGGAGAGAGGGAGGGAGATAGGGAGAGAGCGAGGGAGAGAGGGAGAGGAGGAGGGAGAGAGAGATCGAGGGGGGAGAGAGAGAGAGGGAGGGAGGGAGGGCGAGGGAGGAAGGGAGAGAGCGAGCGAGGGCGAGAGCGAGCGAAAGAGGGAGGGAGAGAGGGAGGGAGGTGCCGAAATGGGGAGCCATGCGGCTAGATTTTATGGCGTGCATGGGATGAGGTCAGGTTCTATGTTTAACCGTGGTCAAGCCATGTTTAACCATGGTCTATGCCTATAATCATATACATAGGCTGATTCTACCCGATACTTTCTCTTTGCAAATTGCAAAGGAGGCTGATTCTACCCGATACTTTCTCTTTGCAAATTGCAAAGGCGTTTGTGAAGGTACGCTGCAGTTTTCTATCTTACAGTGCAGCTCGAAAAGTCTTTGTTAAGCATAGAAAAATAGGAACCTCGTATATTTTTTTTTCGGTTGGTTGTTTTGCCCAAACCCTTTATAGCCGACTGTTGTATCTAAAGTTGTTACTGCTTATTTGGTTTAATGAAGGATTATGTTTTCTGCCATAAAAAACATAGAAAAATAGGAGTGAGAATATCCACACCTTTCCAAGTCGCGTTGGTCTAGCCGATCCAATGTGGCTGTCCGCACTCAAATTCTCACATCTTTCCAAGCCGCGTTGGTCTAGCCGATCCAATGTGGCTGTTCACACTCAACTTGGGAAGCTTTCCTTGACCACAGATTTAGAGAAATCCATTATTATATATAGGGTGCAAACGAGTCAGAATAGATTAAATCATGAATATTTCCGATCCAATCCAATTTTTTTGATCAAATCCTTATGTTGAATTCAGATCCAATCTAATAAAATATTGGGTCGGATTGGATCGAATTCATAATCAGAATTTTTGATCCAATAGATTATTCAAATCAGATTGGATGTATGGATAACTCAATCTTAATCCGAAAAAATCAAATCTAGATTAAAATTGGATCAAACATAGCCAATTATATTTTAATTACCACGCAGCTAACTACTATTAACTACACAAAGTAGACAATAAGCAATATTGCTCTCAAAATAAATTAGGATATAAAAATAATTTTTTAAACTTATCTTTATGTTAAAGATATTATTTATACAAATCTTAAATCATAATTTAAAGGCTTAAATAGATTCGGATTCTAAAGATATATCGGGTTCAGGTTGAGTCGGATCATTGAGTGGAAGATCCAAAATTGACTTAGAAATCAAACAAATTGAGTCGGATTGAGTCAGGTCCAAATTCAATAAACCTAGATGTGATCTGAAAAAATAGAAGGGATTCAATTTTAGAACCCAATTCGATCCCATGAGTCATTTAAAGCAGGTTGGATTGGGTCTAAGTAGAATGGTTCAAATCGGATCTGAGCTAATTGGGTTATGAGATCAGATCATAAATAAATCTGACCAATTTGCAGCCTTAATTATATACTTTGTTCAGATAGATGTGCTTCATGGATCTCACTTAGTAAAACTTTTCTTTAGCATACTATAGAAAAATAGAAGTGAGAATATCATCTTTTTTTCTTCAATTAGAAAAGAATATCATCTTTTCGGTCCCTATTTTTATCAATACTACATATTCCTGATAACAAGCTTGGACGTTGGCTAAGTTTCATATCTGAGGCATTAATGTCTAGTCCAGATGCTCCAAATGGTAGGTTTCCGACGAACGACCTTGGATACCTTATATGGCCGTTCCCAATTTGGTGCGAGAATGCCTTATTCTACTGGTTGGGCCACCTTGATCCTTCTAAGCTTTAGGTCTCCAGGCTAGACAAATTTGACTTTCACTCGAAAGTTATAATATCAAGTTACTTATTGTTGGTACATGGCATCTGGATTCAAGTTCATTCTCTTATTTCTTCCAGCAAGTTCATGTTAGCTCGGAGATCTTCCTAGTTCCTTTATTCATTGAAGGAGTCTACCTGATAAGTGGAAAAAATGATCTCCAATGGGATCACTGTTTTAGTATCGAAAGCAAGGCTGAAAAATATTTCTCTTGTTGGAGTCTAGTAGGTGGTTTGATATGTCCAAAGGATACTGTAAAGCTTGTTTGTTGGAGCCTTTTTGCTTAATCTAGACATGCCTTCAAGTCTTGCAGGTTGGTTTTGGTGGTCATCTTGATTTTTCTATTAGCCTAAGGATATCCGACCGAGGTAAGCTAATGATCTATGTGTAACCTAGCATAAAACTTTCTGTGCGGACATTTTTGATCTGCCTTCAATTATCGGTGATGATTACTCAAGGAAGTCCAAATCAGTATATGTTGAGCTTCTAGATACCGAGTTAGATGTTGCTCTCGATGATCCAAGCCAGTAGCTCGATCTCCATCTATTTGGTGAAATAGTCGATGACCACTATGTAAATTTTTTTTTGCTCGGTTGTCTATCAAAATGATCTAAGATGTCCATCCTCCATTCGGCAAAAAGTCAGAGGATGCTAATAAGTGTGAGTAGGACCACCAATTGCCATTAAATATTTGCATGCTGCTGGCATTAGTCGCACCTCCTTACGAAATTAGTTATATCTTTCTAGATAATTGGCCAGTAATAACCTTGTTATAAAACTTTATAGATTAAAGTCTTGCCTCCCAAGTGATTTTTGCTAATTCTTTTATTGAAGAAGCTTGAAGACATTGGAAGTGAGGTAGAGCAAATGATCTCTTGCAGATGGACAAATTGTCAGGTCTCCGATCTTCCTTTCTGTCCTGAGAAAGTTTTTTATCCCGAAGGTAGTCGACAAGGGCACTAACTCCTTTTGAAGCAATGAGAATCTTATAGTAAGAAATGCCGTGTCTTCATAACTGGGCCTTTTTTGTGATCCTTAGGGGGCCAAGAACATGTCGATTACCCTTTTCTTGATCCTTAGGAAGCCAAGAACATGTCTATTACCCTTTTCTAAACTCTATAAAGGAATGAAACAATCACTTCACTGAACACTATTTTGAACTGGTACAAGATTGATTTTGTTACACAAGGCCGTGAGAGACTTCCTTAATTCCTTTTGCCATTTGGAATACATGGTTGTCGAACAATTGAACAACTGTTCATCACTCTTTTGTCCGGAAAGATCGTTCAAATAATTTTGAGCCTAAATCAGACTATTGAGTAATTTGTCAACTAAAGGCTATATAAAATTCACATGAAAGCCACTTTGCATGTGTCACAGAACTAACTAGTAAAGTCAGCAATTTCACAAACTGATAGGTAGTTTTAGATCCATATAGGGCAGCACATTATTTTGAATTGTAGAATTAGATGGGGAAGATATATATGAAATGTCATAGGAATACAAAAGAACAGTGTTGGGATGGAAGGAGTGCACACCTTTTAGTCTTATGGCTTTATCGGAAAGAGCAGCTTATTTATAGAACAGAGTTGATCTAATATCACAGAAAAAAAGAAAAAAGAAAAATCAAATCATCGCTGGTCAGATAGTATACTAGGTGCTATTCTTTTATTAACTGGAATAACAATAATACATCTTAAAAATTGAGTAAATGAGAGGGACAAGGAGATTTAGTCTTGGGAGGGAGAAAAAGAAAATGGAGTAAATGAGAGTCTTGGGAAGAAGCAGCTGCATTTAGCCGTTTTCTTAGTTCTATTCAAATTAGTTTCTTATTGATAGAAGAAAAAACTAGGTCAAGTGTAGGTAGGGAAATGCCCTTTTCTTCACTTCTTGCCAATCAGAAATAAATTTTAGATGAAATCGAAACACAAAGTATCAATTATTTCATGTTATATGGTAAATTAGATATTAATAGTAGTACTCGATAATTAGATTAATAGCTAACATTTTAAACATTGCATGCCTTGAGTTCTCAAACCAATAGCAAAACCATCGTTTAAATGATTAAGAATATCAGATGGTTGTTTTGATGTGTAAACCAATGCGCAAATAGATTATTTGTTGGACTAAATGTGTGCTTCATATTTACATGCGTACTAAAATGACTCGGCACCCAGTATCTTCTTAGTGGGCAATTTAAACTCTAAACTCTGATATTCATGATAGCCTTGCTGAGCAACAAGTTTCACTTGTTTAAAAATAGTGCATGTGTAGGATCGAAAATACAAGTGCATATGAGTAAAGGATGCTTTTGTGTTTGATTACAATGACTTCAGTCTTTTGAATGACTGCAAAATGTTCCTTGTATATACTTAAGGCTTATAAATTATGCTGTGCTCAACAGATGGATGTTTCTGTTTCTTTAAAATCTAGACCCAAATGTTATTGGTTGTGCTGCCAAACCATGGCATCCTTTTATCTTCTTTTAATATCTAAAAGCAAAGTCAAGTCCAAATTCAAAAAATGAAAAGCTTCTAGCTATATGCCTTAATGTAATTGTTGCAGCTTATCTCCGGCGAGTTAGTCGGCCAGAAGCCAAATTGTTGCTCCTAAATGGTGAATGGCTGGAAACCTGCAAAACAAATCCTCTTGTCAGAAGTTGTCCAATGGGGAACCTTCCGATGCTTAAGTTAGTCGGAAAAAAGGAATAGCTAGAGAGCCAAAAGTGAGAGCAAAAGCAAGAAAACTTACCCAATCTCCCATTGCTTACTGATTTATATAGAGTTAGGAAAGCCATTACTGTGTAACATTTGTCCCTGAATACTCAGAATGTGGGAGTTAAGGAATTTAGTGGGCAGTTATCTTATTAACTGCCATTAAGGTCAAGTAATGGGCTGCTCTCGTGGGTGATTATTGCACTCCATATTTGTGTATACTTAATGCACGTGCCAAATAACCGTCAAACGAAATTTAGACTATCGATGTAGCTCCGAATAAGTTGTCAGTCACACACTGACTTGTTGTAGTTCCATGTAGAATCAAGTCAGTCAAATATCGAGTATATATATCGAATAGTCATCAGCCAGCCGTCGATCATGTGTCATACCAAGTTGGTTAGACACCGATTTGATTAGGTTCGTTGCCTTCAGCTGGTAGTCAAATCCCGTCAATCTTAGACGGTCGAATGCCGACTAGGACAAGATCCTTTGATCCAAGTCAATAGGTGCAGAGATGAGAAAGAATTAATTATCGCACACTTAATCGGTTGGGAGGCGAGGAAGAGGGCCGATTGGCTAAACGATGAGGATCTATCCTAACACTTACCCCCAACTTCTGAGTCCGATTATCTAGCTTTAATCGGATGAAAGGAGTTAATCGTCATGTGGATCCAAGCTGCTTTTCCGACAATCTTCATTTAATGCCACTCCGAAGGCTGAATCCAGCCGCTTTGTCATTTCATTGAGTGAACCGTCATTTTGTTATTTCATAGAACGTGCGACGACTTTGTCACATCACAGATCGTGCGACAATTAATGTTGTGGATCACTCGAGATGATCTTCCATAATAATTGTAGAAAATCAAGCAGCCGATCAAGAATTCATTGAGCAACCCGAGTTTTCTACATGTCAGTCTTCCATTAGCCTGATTTATGATCACGCGGATTCAGCTGATTTGGTGCGATCTCAACGGTGGTGCATCGAAAAGTTGGGAGGATGGTTGACTGAGATTGCCGCCACGCATCGAAATCTCCAAAGAGATCGTAATTTCCTACATCGATCATGGCCGTTGAAAGAATCTATAAATAGGGGTCATCTCCCCTTTAGTTTTCTTTCGATTCTAGTGCCTTTGTTCCCAGCCTCTGCATATCTGTCCTTCAGTAAAGTTTAGGATCCCTAAGGTAGTTACCTTGTTAACTACCATTAAAACCAAGTAATAGGCCGCTCATGAGCGACTATTGCGCTACATGTTCGCATGTAGTTAATGCACGTGCTAACTAACTGTCATACAGAATTTAGACTATCGATGTGGCTCCAAGTAAGTTGTTGGTCACATGCCGGCTTGTTGTGGTTCAATGTAGAATCAAGTCGGTCAAATTTCAGATATATATGTCGAATAGTCATTGGCCCACTCGTCGGTCCACTCCAATGATTTTTTATGCTCTTATAAATATAGATTTAAGAGAAATTCTTTGTACATCTATGCGGTGTAGAAAAAATATACCACCACACCTGATTGAGCTACATAACTGCTATTTTCTAATGCATATTTAATGTCTGCAGTTTCACTTTTTTGTTTAAAATTTTTAAAGACGAAAATGCCCCTCTTCTTTTGAAAAATTATGATATCATATGTCAATATTATGACATCCTATGTTGAAATTATGATTTTCTGCACAGGATATTATAATTTTTTCATAGAATGTCATAATTTTGGTAGGAATATTTTCATCATTTAAAAATTTTATAAATTTTTTAATGATAAAAATACCGTTCCCTCTTTATGATATCCTGTGAAAAAATTATGATATCTTGTGGAAATCATAATTTCAACAGATATAGAATGTCATAATTTTTTCAAAAAGGGAGGGGCATTTTCATCATTCAAAATTTTAAATGAAAAAGTAAAATTATGGACATTTAAAGCATACTGGAAAGTGGTGATTACAGTCCAATCAAATGCAGTGGTGCATTTTTTCTACACCGCAGGTGGTGTCCAAAGAAATTCCCATAGGTTTAAACGAGCCTCATTTAGCTACTTATTTTGATCCAACCCACAAATCTTATAGAATTTTGGGCCCATATTTTCAAATAGGCCCTCATTGGGCTTGGCCCATTCAGCATATATATGCTAAACTATATATACAAATCATGTCTAATATTATAAAATATGAGTCCTGACCCAGCCTATGTCAACTAGATCTCCTCCAGAGTCCAGTCCATTCCTGTAGGATGGAAAAAAAGATTTGATGAGGTCATTTTTTTCCTCTCTATAGGACATGAGCCAGCTCACTCTCAAAAATTTTTGTGAGGCTTTGCCTGGCCTGCATTTCCTACGGGATTGCACAGGATTACCCAAACATGCCTCAGGAGAATTAAAGCATTTTGGGAATGGAAGCAGCGGAAACTGATTCGTTGAGGAAGATTCTATGATTATATAACTTCCAACAAGCCCACGAGACAGCATCCATTTGAAGAATGAAGATGCAGTGCAACTGAGGAAGAAAGAATTGCACGTGTTTGGTGGTGGTGGCACGTTCCAATGGGTTCACACCTGTGCTTCAGCAATTTTCTTCTTGGCATCCAGAGACTGGAGTTCTTTCTATTGCCCCTCGATGGTGCGCCCAGAGGTAAAAGAAATATTTCTTCGCCATATCATACTATTCTATTTTGCAGTTTAAATTTCATGAACAAAAAGAAGAATGCACCCCAATTTTTGTCTTATGCAAGTCTCAAAACCACTGACGGCCACAACCTGTCACATCTCATTTTACAGTGCATTCAACCTTTACATTTTGACTCGCCTTCAGAACATTCAAAAGCTAATCAACCATTCGCATCTCATGTTTATGTTTCTAACTTCAAGTCCTTTGGATGCATATTCTAGCCTTCAAAGTATTGAAATTTGAAAACCTATTGAACCATCATTTTTTCTTCAATGTCGACAACCGATAAATGTGATGCAAGCATCGAGACATACAAATGAGTACGAGCATTCATCAATCAGTATTGGTAAGAGAAATTTATTATTTTAATGGAAATGCCGCAAACCACCTCGCTCATAATTCTATATGTTTGTTTTTCTCTCATCTTCGTTTTCTACGTCACGGCCTTTCTTTTATTAGCTAAATCGCTAGTTTAAGGGGTCTTTAGGGTCATGGTAAGTCCCCTCCAACACTTGAGGCGGCCCCTTTTCTTCAATTAATTCTTATTGAGGATCTGATGCTTGCACCTTGATTGGATCATCAATGCACAGGGATTTCTAAAATTTGTGCTCCTTTCTGACTTTGAAATTCAATCTATATTGATCTCGCTTCTCCTTCTATACGAATTGCTAGTGAATTTTTTTAAGAAGCACAGATCTTCTCGACTTGCCACTCCAAAATTTTTAGAGATTATTTAGTTCAAAAGAGTTAGGGTCTGAAATCAAAATGAGAATAGGTTACTCCTATTTTAATCATTTGATTGGAAAGAATTCAATTCTTATTCTAATTTTAGAGTAAAATGGGAATAGTCCAATCTATCTGTTGAAATAGAAATAGCTCAATTTATCTAAAATTCAATCCCTACTCTCTCCTAAGGATTCGGATTTTCATTTTGATTTTGATTTCGATCATAAATTTAATATTTTAAAAGATTTGATTATTCCGATTCTGATTCCAATCCATTTTGTTACGAATCAAACACTCTCTTAGCATGTTAGAAGAAATAGCGACAAATAGAAATTAAAAAAAATAAAAGGTCTCTTACCAAAAGTATTCGAGAACACTTATTGATCTGGCTGAAATTTATGATATAAGCCCCTAATAATGACTTATCTATCTTATGATTATCAAAAAAAAAAAAAAAAAAAAAAAAGCAAGTGTTTGTATCTAATTTACAAACTCTAGAAATTTTTTCCTTCTACGTCCCTCACTTAGTTAATTGATTGTTACACCGAGCGGCAAGAGGACTAATTCATATTGATGGAGTTGTGGACCATGGAGTAATGGTCAAACTCCTCATTTTCAATGTTTAGCTATGTTATTCCTAGGCCCTTCATTTTTATTGAAAGCAAGAATGCCACCCTGCTGTGTTCATAGCTGAAGAGTAAATGACCTGATTGGAGGTTCTTAAGGCAGATACCCTAGTGAATCGATGGCTAAGAACCCACACAATTAGGAACAATTGAATCATGACCTGAATTACAATATTCAATAAGGAGCGGCGATCGATTAATTAGCTGCAAATTAGTTGATCTTGGACCAGCCAGTAGTTCCATCTCATTTTACAGTGCATTCAACCTTAACATTTTGACTCGCCTTCAGAACATTCAAAAGCTAATCAACCATTCGCATCTCATGTTTATGTTTCTAACTTCAAGTCCTTTGGATGCATATTCTAGCCTTCAAAGTATTGAAATTTGAAAACCTATTGAACAATCATTTTTTCTTCAATGTCGACAACCGATAAATGTGATGCAAGCATCGAGACATACAAATGAGTACTAGCATTCATCAATCATTATTGGTAAGAGAAATTTATTATTTTAATGGAAATGCCGCAAGCCACCTCGCTCATAATTCTATATGTTTGTTTTTCTCTCATCTTCGTTTTCTACGTCGCGGCCTTTCTTTTATTAGCTAAATCGCTAGTTTAAGGGGTCTTTAGGGTCATGGTAAGTCCCCTCCAACACTTGAGGCGGCCACTTTTCTTCAATTAATTCTTATTGAGGATCTGATGCTTGCACCTTGATTGGATCATCAATGCACAGGGATTTCTAAAATTTGTGCTCCTTTCTGACTTTGAAATTCAATCTATATTGATCTCGCTTCTCCTTCTATACGAAGTGCTAGTGAATTTTTTTTAAGGAGCACAGATCCTCTCGACTTGCCACTCCAAAATTTTTAGAGATTATTTAGTTCAAAAGAGTTAGAGTCTGAAATCAGAATAGGAATAGGTTACTCCTATTCTAATCATTTGATTGGAAGGAATTTCATTCTTATTCTAATTTTAGAGTGAAATAAAAATAACCCAATCTATCTATTGAAATAAAAATAGTCCAATATATCTAGAACTCAATCCCTACTCTCTTCTAAGGATTCAGATTTTCATTTTGATTTCGATCATAAATCTAATATTTTGAAAGATTTGATTATTCTAATTTTAATTCTAATCTATTCCGTTACGAATCAAACACTCTCTTAGCATGTTAGAAGAAATAGCGACAACAGAAATAAAGAAAAAAATAAAAAGTCCCTTACCAAAAGTATTCGAGAACACTCATTGGTCTGACTGAAAGGCCCCTAATAATGACTTATCTGTCTTATGATTATCAAAAAAAAAAAAATTATCTATTTTATCAAAAAAAAAAAAAAGAAGAAGAAGAAGGAAAGCAAGTGTTTGTATCTAATTTACAAACTCTAGAAATTTTTTCCTTTTACTTCCCTCACTTAGTTAATTGATTGTTACACACTACAGGTCGAGCGGCAAGGGGACTAATTCATATTGATGGAGTTGTGGACCATGGAGTAATATTTAGCATCCTGTTAGTTTACTTCGCCCTGGTCAAACTCCTCATTTTCAATGTTTAACTATGTTATTCCTAGGCCCGGACCCCTTTCAATGTTTGTTTTATTTTTATTGAAAGCAAGAATGCCACCCTGCTGTGTTCATAGCTGAAGAGTAAATGACCTGATTGGAGGTTCTCAAGGCAGATTCCCTAGTGAATCGATGGCTAAGAACCCACACAATTAGGAATAATTGAATCATGACCTGAATTACAATATTCAATTAGGAGCGGCGATCGATTAATTAGCTGCAAATTAGTTGATCTTGGACCAGCCAGTAGTTCCACCATGGAACGCAATTGGGAATCAAGATTGAATGCTTGAACTAACTCAGGAAGCTGTGGGCTTGGGGCATCAACAAAGAGAATTAATTTGACAAATTAAGGGATGATACTACGTTTATATTCCCTTTTAGCTTCCTTAAAGTCTTCAGAAAAGCTCAACAAAAGAAGAGTTGATACTAAGAAACCAACTAACCAGGAACAAAAAATGGGGACAAATACAACTTCAAAGAAGCATATTTTTTGAAGCAAGTAAGTGTATATTTGAATTAATTTTGAAGAACATTATGACCTAGACAAAAAATTAATCGCAAAGTCCCATAGGGAACATTTTGAAATTCAAAAATTTGTTTTTATAATGTAATATAGATAGATGTATTCAAACCGAGTGTCTAACTATTAATTTTTCTTATAACAATTGTTCTATAATGAAAATAATTCTTTACACAGAATTTGCACTATTCATCTAAGTAAAATAACTTTTCAAAAATTTAAATTATAGTACCAGTTAACAAATAATTGTTATTCAATCAAAAATAAAAAATATATATTTTTTATTTGGTCATAGTGACTTGGACAATGAACATCTTTATTTTTAATTATTGATTATCATTTTTATTATGAAAATAATAGAAGGTGATGATAAGCATCATTATTTTAGTTCTAAATAACTTAGCTCTTGGCAAGTTTGGCAATCCAACTGTAACAACTGGGATTTGTCTCGATGGTCACATCTCTCCACTAATTACGTTTCAACCTTCCACGGTGCATTTTTAAAGTATTTGAGCATAGATACTTGTTTCTTGGTCCCAAAGGTTTTGGCGGGTCCATGGTAAAGGAAATAAAAGTGCTATTGAGACCTTTCTCCTATTGGCGACTGATTAAAAAGTCACGCATGCGCCCAATTCTCGTCTTCGGACTTCAATAAAAACACGACTCGAACGAGCAGGAAGGAAAACGGCGATTATCTACCGCAAATCTTCTCCCTCTCGCCGCCTGGCCGTCGGAGAACGGTGCTCTTCGGCGGTTATTCGGCCCATTCTGGCGGGAGAACGGCGGGATCCTAGGGACATAGGGTTTGCTCTATCCATTTTGCGGTGAAAGATGGAGGAGTGGCGGCGGTGGCTGGCGTCTCTGATTCCTGGCAGCAGCTCAATCCCCAGGTCCGCGCTTGCCGTCCTCCTCGTCTACTCCTTCTCTTCTCAATTCCTCCCGATCGAGCCCT
The DNA here is from genome assembly GCF_000442705.2 of Elaeis guineensis. Taxonomy (NCBI): domain Eukaryota; kingdom Viridiplantae; phylum Streptophyta; class Magnoliopsida; order Arecales; family Arecaceae; genus Elaeis; species Elaeis guineensis. The sequence goes on along the minus strand of NC_025998.2, from coordinate 118,686,070 downwards.
ACTTCGTCCCTTACATCACATCGGTCAAGAAGTTCACCAATCACCAGGTTCTTTGCTTACCACACGATTTAATCGATTTAAGACTCGTTTTCTACTGCTAGAAACTATTTTCGAATCCGAATGATTTCTTTTTTTTTTTTTTTTAATCCGTGAATTTTGAAACTTTCCAGGATTTGATAGAAATCCAGTGTGAGTTTTTCTTTTTCTGTTCTGCTAGCGATGTAAGGAAGAAATGGTTTAGGGCATCCAACTTTGACGCCTTTCCACGATTTTGATGCTCTATTATTGGTTAAAAGGCAGGATTTTGGTCTTGTTGGCAGACATTTCAAATGTTGGGACTTGGGATATGATAATATTAGACCAGGATATTGAGAGAACGCTTATGCAATACGTAGTTTAAGCATTAAGAAGATGCTTCTGATGAATTGTGGACATGAAAGCTTTAAGATGGTCCAATTTTGTTCATAGCTAAGTTTAACGGTTTCTGAAACTTGTTCCTCTTCTTGTAGTGTATTTGATGGAAACATGAGTTGCAGTCCGGGACACCAACATTTCACCCTCAAGAGGTGGTACAAAAACATATTTCATATAATGGAGTACGGTTTACTACATGGTTAGAAAACCAGCTTTATAATTGCAGCATGCATGTGCATCATGCTAACTGTTGGAAATGTAAGGTTTGGGAAGTGGATAACTGTTACTAGCTATTGAAATATGTTTGAGAAATATATGAACTTCTGCTGATGCATTGCAATAACACTGGCAAAGATGAATAAATAAACTCCTATGTACAAAACTGTGAGATACTTGCAGTTATTTCCATGGTCCAGAACAACAAAAAGACCAAGGAAAAGCTTAAAAACATTGTAGTTATGGCAAATCTGGCAAAAAATGAAGGATCTGTGGTTGTAAAGTCCTGATGTCAATGCATTACAGGTAATATATTGGGGCCAGTTACATTTCGCAAGCTTAGTTTCTGAAATTTCTGGTTAGCCAGTCCTCTTCTCATGATGGCCTTACATATTTTTTGAAGTTTTTATGGGAGAAATTATTATTATATTGGGCTGAGGTATAAAGTTATATCAAAATATTGAGATAGGCTTATTTATAGTACACAGTTTCCTTTTGCTACTTTTTTAAAGATATTTAAATTGTTTTTTTAAACCCTGGGCGTATTTTTAGAATAGAAGGTGGCTGTATTCTTTTATTACAAACTTTTGCAGCAATTTTAGATTCTTTGGTAGCATGGTTCAGCGATCCTATCTGCTGTTATCAGCAATTAAGAGCATTCACTAATGAGCACCATCAACATTGCTATTTGCACATCGTTCAGTATTTTTTAGATGCAGTAGTTTTTCTCATATAACATTTTCTTAGTTTTTTCCTTCAGTAACTTTGACTTAAATAAAAAATAAAATAAAATAAAAAACTTGGAGGAATTAATTGATGGGAAAACCCCATCAGCTTCCGGCAATTTAGTGACCATGCTAGGTTTGTAAAATTCTGTAATATATGGGATGCGAAGGGAGATGCTCCCCTGTTGATAATTATCAAAGTTTCGATCATTGTAAAGCAGTACATTTATTTTATTTGCAGGTCACAGTTGACATATTTCCGATCAGTGTCTATTCTCAACTTATATTCACATTGCTCATGGCACCTGTATGCTTGTATCTTTCACATAAGGTACTGATAATTTTAGGTAAGACCATACTATGTTGATCATGTTAAGTCTGTGTTGTTTCAATATTTTCTTTCATATGTTGAATGAAAGTACTGGTGGCGTTTATCAAGTATTTCTTATATGGATTTGCCAGTATTTCATAGCATCTAATCAACTATTTGAGTCATTATCTAATTTTTACAATACATGTTGTTTAATTATGTACGAAGAAGCAATGCATGTATGCAGCCCCTATTTGGCTTCAAGTTATAATATATATATATATATATATATATATATATATATATATATATATATATATATATATATATATATATATATATATATATATATGTATATATATGTAGCTATGTATGTATGTATGTATGTATGTATCATTATGGTAGTGAGATAATTATGAAACTTTTGATGCAGTGGCACTCAGATTTGTTCATTATAAATTTACATTTGGGATAGAAGTAAAAAAGGATAGTGCAATGCATGAGGCTCCCGCCATTGTGGGGTCTGAGTTCGTGTTAGGTTCCAAAATAGGCTTCATAACAAAATTTTCATCCTAAAACTGACATGTTTAATAAGTGGGTTAAACCTAAATAAGATGTTTATTAAATAGGTGAAGCAACTTGTCACTTGTTAAATGTTTAATGAACAGGTTAGTTTGGTTCATGTCCAAGATGACATGATAACCCATTAAGCTAACTCAAGACAATTAGACCTGATCTGACATGGTGAACCTAACACTGGCTCCATTAACTGATTAATTGTTGTTATTTGTTACTACTTTGTAATTTTACATGTTCTTATCATATTCATCTGTACGATAAATTGGTCCTGTTTAAAACTAACACTATAGTGCATTATGGACTTCTTGGTTATTTTAGATCCTTCATTACCAAGCAATGATCTCTAATAATTGATGATGTACGAGTCTTTGATAAAGCAAAAAATGATGCAATTTGACAAAAAGAGTTGCAATTTTTAACACACTGAGCTTGGTTTCCTATAAATGGAAATATAATCAAGGATTGAAGTTTTGGCAAGGTGGGCGTTGTGTCATCCCATTCGTTGAGGCTACAGCACCTAAGATGGGTGCAGGACCCCAGAATGCACTTTTGTCTCCTATCTTGGCTATCGCACTTTCATCCTAGCCAGGTTGCATGCCCATATAGCTGTCTGGGTCAGGACATGCCTTTATCTGAGATCGAGGTCACAAGAGGGGCTTCAGTCGGGTGTGGGGAGGGCGGGAGGAGTAAGGCTTCGGTTCGACCCCCTCTCCTGTTCTTTTTCTTTCTTTTTTTTTTTCCAATGATGCTTCAGCTTTGACTCAACCCCCTCGTTGTCGAAAGCGACTAGGGAGGAAGACCCTACCTCCCTTCTTCTTCTTCTTTTCCAACAATGCTTCGGCTTAGCCTATCGTCATCGAGAAGGAGAGAGGAAGCCTCAGTTCAACACCACCATCGTTTCTTCTTCTTCTTCTTTTTCTTTGTCCTGATGAGCATGCGCTTAGCCAATAGAGTGGATGCTAACCAAATTCAATCTTTGCTCCTAACGCGAGAGAGAGAGAGAGAGAGAGAGAGAGAGTTCCACATTTTTTTCTTTTATTAATTTCCCCTCCCCTCCATCTCTCTCTCACCTTTTCCCCTCCCCTCCCCTCCCCTAGTCTCTCTCTCTCTCTTTCTCCTGCTCCCGCTCTCGTTAATTATTATAGTATTTGCCTACCATTCCAATCCCCTTTTTGGTTTTGTTATTAATTTCCCTTGCCCCCTCTCCCTTTTCCCCTCCCCTCTCTCTCTTTAATTAGTGTGGTCTCTTTAATTAGCATGGTACTTGCCTGCCACTCTCATTTGTTTTGAGAGTTGAGACCATTTCAATGGGCAATGATTGACATAAGTCCCACCTTTTTCTGAAGCACAAGCATCATTTGGTTGCCTTGCTCCATAGGGAAATTCCTAGTGTCAAGGAAAGACATAACAAAGTCAGGAGATGCATTGTGGACTTTGGTCTCACAAGTTTTCCTTTGAGTCATTATATTCCTTTGAGTCATTATATTCCTTTGAGTCATTATAAGATGGGCCAATGCTTATAACATCTCAATGGAAGACATGTGGGACCAAACTCCATCATGTATCCCTTGACTATTATTTCTTTCCTCAACACTAGGAATTTCACTGTGGAGCCGAGAGACCAAATAATGCTCATGCTTCAAAAAAGGGTGGGATTTATCTCAATCACCGTGCATTGAAATGGTCTTAACTCTCAAAAGAAGCGAGAGTGGCAGACGAGTACCACACTAATCAAAGAGAGGAGGGAGGGAAAAAAAGAGAGAGAGGGGAAGGAAAATTAATAAAAAAAACTAAAAAGGGGAGTGGAATGGCTTGCAAATACTATACTAGTTAGAGAGGGAGGGGGGGAGGGGGAGGGAAGGGAAATTAACAAAGAACTAAAAAAATTGTGGATCTCTCTCTCTCTCTCTCTCTTTTCTATCAAGAGCTAGGATAGAAGTTGGTGAGCATCAACTTTAAAGGCTGATAGCGTGATCCGTTGAGCATGTGCTCATTGGGGAAAAGAAAAAAGAAGAAGGGGGTGGGGCTGAATGGAGGATTCCTACCTGGTGATTGATGGGTTGAGCTGAAGCATTGTTGGAAAAGAGAAGAAGAAGAAGAAAAGGTGTGGCTAAACCGAGCGTTCTTCCATCCTCCCTCCTAGCGATGAGGGGTGGAACCGAAGCCGAAGCATCATCAGAGAAAGAAGAAGGAGAAGAAGAGGTGGGGCTGAACCGAAGCCTTCCTCGTCCCTTCTCGCGACTGACTAAAGCCCCTCCTACGATCTCAACCTTGAATGAATAAGTGCCCTGACCGAAATGGCTGTATGGGTGCATGTCCTGGTTGGGATGCATTTCGGGGTCCTGCACCCATCCTAGGTGTCATAATCTCACTAGAATGGGACTATACAGCTCCTATCCAACCGAGACTTCAGTCCTTGGTTAAATGGGTTGTTGTTGGGTGATTTTTAGGTTCTTATCATGGTCATATCTATGTGAATGGTTGGCAGGTCAAGTTGCTAAACCCACACCTAGCCCTGTGACAAAAATCTTAATAAGGTCAACTATATGGTGAATTCAACTATTTTCAATCTAAACCCACTAACTTCATGTCTGGTTGACTCAGTTTTGAATCATCATGGTGGGTTAGGGGCAATGTTGCTAGCCTTGATCTTGATACAGTACTTGAAAGGGGAATGAGCGGTGCTGGTTAGTAGTCTGAGTTTAGTCATGTGAAATACCCCTTGTTATGATAATATCAAAACACCACATAAATGGCTGGAGATATTTTTCATCAGCCGTAGTTGATCATTAGTATCTTTGTTATTCTTTGGAGCTTGTAAATATGATGCTGGACCAGCTGGTTCCCTTCCCTGAAACACAGATTTTTCATTATATTTTCTATGTCTGAGTGTCAGATTTTTAACTTATACACCAGCTTGATCAAACCTTTTTTCCTCATAAAATGTTTCTAACTAGGAATTTTACTATTTTAGGGGCTTTTGGACTACTTATTACTTACCTGATTGTTTGGATTGGGCAGTCACTTCTGGCAATGCAAATTATGCAGGTAATTCTGCTCATGCTAACTTTTTTTTCCTAATATGCAATAAGTTTTTTCATTTTTAAATATAGAAAACAGGTATTTTCTTAGTCAGAGAACAATTTGCTACAAAAATATGGTTACTGAAACTGAGATCAAGGCAGTATAACTTTGTTCCAGCAGGTCCGCTTGGCCTCCTCAATGTTCTTAAAGATAAGTATATTGACTTCTTAGAGTCCAACCCATGTTGTTCACCTGACAAGTATGTTTGCTTGCAACTCAGACAATTTCTTTAGGTCTCCTTACTGAACATAATCAACTAAAATACAGATATAACTCAAAAATAACTGGATCTGTTGAATTTCTTGATCTGATGTTGACCACATGTGGTTGAACTGGAACAGAACATTGGCGAAGTCTTAAGGTGCCTAGATTGTGAACTCCTTGGTACTGTGATACTGATCTTCATACCTTGCCAAGCACTTGTAACTGCTATATCTGGATAGCAGGTGGTGCAGTCATTGTTCTTATTTTTCTCTCTGTTGTGTCCCCTTCTTTGCCCTAGCCATAGTCATGGTAATTCTAGATCTGACCCTCTATTTGTGCTTTAAGGCCAGAGATAGCCTGGCCTTAGAAGATCTTCTCTCTTGCTACATCTTGAGTTTTGACAAGTCCTCCTTCCTCAATTTCCTAACCATGAGCATCTGGGTCACCAATGCTTATCATGCTTACATTACTTTAACCAGCATATTAGCTTTACCTCTAAGCATGAAGATATTGGTGACTGTCATGCTTGTGATTTCCATGACCATCATTCAACAGGAGCTTTGTCTGGGGTTTCCTACACTTTTGTTTCATCATCTTTGAAAAAATATTCAGTTCTTTGCTTGATTACCTTGTTCTCCTGCAACCATATAATTGTCTCTTTCAAAAGTTTTCACAGTTTGGCAATATGGAACCACTTGTGGCACCCATAGAACACTTCGCTTTGGCCATTTTCATTACCTAGAATGCATGGACTTGAGTGATATGAGTTAAAATATATGGTGGCATCACATGAGGCTAGTTGAAGAATCCCATTAATTCTGAGCCAAGAGAACATGAGACATAAACAAGTTAAAGGTGATGAAGCAGTCAAGATAGATTGGATTGAGAATGAAGAAGTTCAAGTTAGGCCAAAGATGACATGTTATTTGATAGGGTCCATAGGGAGGTAAATGCTGTGAAAGGGGATAGAGGGAATGATAAGGGAGTGTATGAATAAAGAGAAGATAGGATAGGATCTAGATGCTCTCTTAGCAACTGTATTAATTGAACTAAAGCAGCAAAGTGTTGAAATGCTGCATTATGCTATTATGGTAACCAACTAGGCAAAGCATGATATGTACAATCAGAGCAATTTATCCATTCATGCCCCCCATATTTTATGAGTATAATATCTATACAAGTGTAACATAAAATACAATAAATTGGTGTCTTTAACACTAGCAAGGCATAATCATTAAAGTTGTGGAATTATCTTAGGAATTATCCCGAAGTATACACTTAGATATCTCAATACATCTCATGCAATATACTATCATGCTATATCCAGATCATGGTTCACCGAACCATCCCAATCGCTCATTTTGAGGTGTATGAACCAGCACATCCTTTCCTCTTTAATTTTTTCCTGGTCCCAACCCTAGTCACACACAATCTCTCCTCTCCTTTCTCTCTCATTCTTAATCCGATCTTGATGCTATCGCCGCCTACCCTGTCGATAATCTCAATCCTCAATGAACCGTCGTTCATTCTATCTCCACTCCTCTTGTCTTGCAGCTCCATGCCTCCACCACATATTCAGCCTATGCGATCTCAACAGTAATGACAATGGCAATGACTAGGCCTTGACCATCTCGGCCTCATACCTCCTTTTCTCCTCCCGCTCCCTTGCTGAGTTCTCAATTGAGAGAAGAACTAGAAGAAGAAGAATAGAAGAGGTTTTTGGGTGTATCAGTGCTCAACCTGCATGATCGAGTATACTCTGTCAATATTGTATCCTACTAGTACTGTGCCGATGAGGGTACCTGGTTGACATGGGTCCTGATGCTGGTGTGGCTAATCTTGATCCAAATATCTGATGTTTAACTATAATGAGCACTTCAGTTAGGTATTCTCCAAGCAAGTTAGCTCCATGAAGTATTTGTTCACATAAATTGTGCAATTTATGATTAATGAAATAATTTTACAATCTACTAATTGTTTTCAATTTCTTTCTTCCCAGATTACATATGGTTTTGGAGCATCAACACGGTTGGTGTTCTCCTCATATATATTTCTTCTTGTTTCTGAAGAAGAATATCAGACCATGGTACAGTTGTTTACATTTTTTGAGCTTTGTTAGCTATCAGCTATTCTACATATCTATGCTAGGAAAAGAAATTATCTGATAAAGTATTGATGTGTTGTTGGAGACTGCATCAGATTGCCCCTTATGTTAAGTCAATTTACGCTATATAAACTAAATAGATGATCTTTCGTTCTGAATTTGCATTTTTTGTCATCATCACTGTGCTGTAACTTATTTTCAAGCTAATTTGTCATCCTCAAGCCAATCCAGAATTATTAGTGTAGGGTACTTATTGCTAAAGATGCATAGACATTTTCCCTGACTTGTATGTAAATCTAGTATGATCTAGCTGAGGTAATTATTTATACGAACGTTGTTATTTTCTCATGGTATCTTTAAATCATATTGTCCATAACTCCATATATGTTTCTCAATTGGGAGGGATCGACTTGTTATGCATAGAAAGCAAAGGGAATGATCGTGGATGGAGAGCAGAGGCATGGATGGAGGTGATCTTCATATTTTTTTTAGTTGAGTTACATCTTGATTCTAAAGTGGATTGCAAATCAACCTTAAACTTTGTTAAACGTTCTTTTCATAACTCCTTAGCAAATTTGGATGGCAAATATGTATCCAACTGATCTTGGTGAACTGGGGATTGAAGAATGCCACATGGTTCGCCTTTTAATTTCAGGCCTATGTGTCATGACCATAGAGAAGGCACACATTTCAGCAGTTAAGGTGATATCAAAGTTTGCATGAGACCAATTCCATGGTCCATTGATAGTGGAAATTAGACTCAAGAATTGTAAGGATTTTGGTTTTGGAGCAGGGGTTAAAATCTCATGGGTACTGGGGAGCTGGTATGGTATCTGCCAGAATTGGGTGACCCACGTCTCTGTTACACCATGTGGCAGTATGATGTATCAAGGCATACTGCTCCTACACCACCACCATATTGAGAATTGTATTATATCAGCTGACAATAGGTGCAGCCAAGGTTTTAAACACCACGAGACAGGTTTGTCCTGGATTTTCCATGGAAGTGGATGCCTTATGTACCAACACTCATGATGGTTGATGTCCTGTCCTACCCTGGTTCGTTTCCCAATGCATCCTGTCCTGGCACTCGAGACAGTGGAACACTGTACACTCACTGGTATTTAAAACCTTGGGTACAACACCAATGCTTGAGATTCTAGTCCTTGTTTTGGAGAAAGGTGAACATTGAAATCCTTGTTCGTGAGGAGATTGGAGGATCAGGGTCATCCTTTCTCATCTTTTTGGCAGGACATAAGATAACTCGGAGAGTTATGAAAGCTGTGTTTTTGAAAGATGAGCTCAATTTTGTTAACCATTCCTTCCCCTGTTGCTGCATGGGATAGCATCGCTCTTTGATGTCTGTTTTTCATTCCATAGCTAGAAAAGATGATCATGTTCACTTGGCATGTGCTTATATAGGTCTCTACAAGTTATCTCTGAGAGTTGTAAAAGCTGTGAGCTCAATTTTGTTAACAATTCCTTTCCTGATGCTGCATGAGGTAGCATGTCTTATTGATGTCTGTTTTTAATTCCATAGCTATAAAAGACGATCATGTTCCCTTGACATGTACTTAAATAGGTCTCTACAAGATAAATCCGAGAGTTGTGAAAGCTGTGTTTTTGAAAGATGAACTCGATTTTTTTAACAAATTCCTTCCCCTGATGCTGCATGGGATAGCATCTCATTGATGTCTGTTTTTATTCCATAGATAGAAAAGATGATCTTGTTCCCTTGGCATGTACTTATATAGGTCTCTATGTCATGCAAGAAATTTTGAATATTGTTTTCCTAGGTTGGTGTTGGTTAATATGTGCATTTGCCTCTTGAAAGCTGATATTTAGTTTCAGATTTGTTGAAAATTAGTCTATGGGATTGATCTAGGGCTGTACATGCTTTATGTAAACCTTGAGCAAAATCTTTGATGTTGATGAGGATAAATCTGTATCCAGCGAGTTGGAAAAAGGAAACATGGAAAAGGAATGCTAATTTAAGTATTAAATGAGGATCCTCAAAATGATTGGTGAGTCAGCCAAGTGGGAATGACAAGCATGATGCACTCTTCCATATCGAGCGAAGCTTCTTTTATTATTGAATTTCCACACTCCCTGTTTTCAAATCTATGCGCTTCCAAGAGTAGAAGTACTTACTGCCCTGGTAAGCATGAGGGTTGCTTCAGCAATGTTGATCAATATAGCACGTTCTGGTTGTTTTTTGTTTCTGCACTCTTCTCATAATCTGACATGAGACTGCATATTTTGTATCACGGATGTATTCTCTGATATGCATGAATCTTGTTCATCAGCAGCTGACTGCACTCTCTTATTTCTTTTGCAGACTAGTTTAACTACAACAATCTCACTTTTGTCCTTTATGTTGTCTTCTGAATTGGGTATGTAAGACTGTTTGTTAAATAAATATGTTAAGAAACTTTGATGCACATTTATTCTTGATGATCTAAGATTACATTTTTTTTTTTTTCTTTTGTGCTGTCAGGCCAGTTGCTAGCTCTTCAAGAAGCTCCTTATGATATATTCTTTGTTATTTCTCTAATTGCTGTACGTATAGTGTGGTTGACCATGTTCCATATGGTTCCAATAATTAACTTTGAGCACCCAAAGACTGGCTTTTGTCTTTCTTTTTACCCTAATATATGTTATTTTTCGTCATGTATGTAGCTAGGTATATGTTGTTCCATGACATTTATATTGCCCAAAGACCATTCTCTGAGCTCTTTATCTTCTTTGACAAATAGTTGGGACCAAAGCAAGGTGAGTGTTTTTGTTGAATTGACATAATTATAATATTCATTCCTTCAAATTAGTGATGGCCAGTCTCATACACCATCAGCTTGAAATAAATTAGTCAGCAACATATTCTCTGACGTTGCCTGGTATCTTTTTGTTCAGATTACCTTGTAGCTTGATTTTTCTGCATAATTATGTGTTAGTTCTAGAGGCATGGACTGCAATTTAGTGTAAATTAATCCATCTAAAGTTCTTTGAATGATATGAGTTTGATGGTAATGGGGGGCACCAGCTTGTTGTAAGAATTAGGAAAAAAGGGCAGCCCAATGCGCGAGGCTCCCACTATCATGGGGTCTGGGGAGGGTCAGATTTATGCAGCTTTACCCCTGCATGCAATGAGGTAGTTTCTGTGTTTCCATCCCATGACCTCGAGGTCACGATGGAGCAATCTTACCATTGCTCCAAGGCCCACCATCTAGCTTGTTGTAGGAATTAGGAAGTTAAACCAAATCTTATTTATTAGCAACTTGAGCTCATACAGGTTGATTGACAAATGAAAGGTTGTATACTTCTATCTCGGTGGTTGAAAGATTTAGCTTTATTATTCATGGTCTGTACAAAAACAAACAGTCTACCTCACTTAATATTTTTAAAAAAGGCAATCGTTGTTATTGTTATGCAACATTATTGGCAATTGACTTTGTGATTGACTTGTGTAAGTTGTTAACTGCATAATACCACATTTTTCCACAATAATATGTTCATGGTAGCGTATCTGACTTTCCAAAGATCATTTCAACAACATGTTCTTTTGAACACCTCTTTCGTTTAACAAAAATGAGAGTGAAACATGAGCATTAATGATGAACTACTGTTTGACATATAGTGTGATATGAATATGAAGAATACAAAATGAACATGGAAACAACTCCTTTTTGCTGTATAATCATGGCCTATATCTTTAATTGACCATAGCCTAGAATTGGCATTCATCCAATTCTTTTACTTATCAACATGTCAATCTATAAAGGTCAAAGCATAACTGCCTAAAGAAAATAATGCTTATTGGAATGTTGAATGGTCCATTATCAGTACTTTAATAAAACTCATTGCATAAATGGTCAAAGGATTAAGCAATCCAGGATGAGGGACCACCAAATCTGTTGGCAGCAATCATCCCTGCCTGACTTAAGCTCAGAGGATTTTCAATGTACGGGACTATTGTCTATAAGAACATGTTGTTTGGTTACTTAGAAGTCAATAGATTGGTGAATGAACATGTCGAATTCACCATTGAAGCTCAGAAATACTTTATGAAGTTATACTTAGTTGCTGTGTTGATTTTTAAATAAATAACCAAAAAAAGATCATTTTATCACTGATATTGTGAAAACCAAGTAACTTTTCTCTTAATCAGCCATCTCCATTATTGTTGAAAACTACATTAGCATTTAGTAATAATTTTTCATTGTACTGGCATGTGACCAATTTTGCATCCTTATCTAAATAGCAGAACTGTTGAATTTAACCATACTATTTGCAAACTGATGTGGAAAGTGGTGCTTTGAACTTGTTAGCAGGGATGGACTTCTGTGTTGAAGGAAACATGGCATGGTCGAAGTTTACAGATTTTCTCTTTGTGGTTAGTCTTGTTCGCATATTAGTCTGTATTGTAGCACACTATTTATGTGTTAGCATTACCTTACTTTCAGCCCGAGAGATTTTCTATTCAATCCAAAGCAAGGTTTTACGTCCCAACCGGATGGGAGGTGTGCCAGCCATCCCATCCCGTTCCTATGAGAAAATAGGATTGGGACAAGTTTGGACTTTGAAATCCATCCACATAGCGAGAAAAAAAGAAAGAGGAAGGAATGAAAGATGGAGAAATTGAATAAGTGAAAGAGAAGGAGAAAAATAAATAAAAAAAGAAAAAAAGGGAGAAGAGAAAGAAAGAAAAAGAAAAGAAAAGAAAGAAAGGTAAAAGAAAAGAAAGAAAAAAAGGAAAGAAAGATAGGAAAAAAAGAAGACTGTCGAAACGAGATAGGACAGCAGGGCATCCCCTTCCATGGAGAAATTAGGATATATTCGTCTGACGGGATTTAAAATCTTGCTTCAGAGTGCAGTGTTTTGGGTCTCAACATTTCTAACATTAAAACATAGTATCACAATCTTTTTTTCCCCTTTTTTTTACTTTTGACTGTGAAGCAATTACGATTTGCTATTTTCTAAAAAATGATTAAGAAACCAAAATTGTGCCTTAAATATTATTGCAATTGAAAGTTAGACAGAACCATGACATACATGCAATTGCGAATTATAGTTTGTTACAGTTTATCCCTCTCAGAAGCTAGAATCTGGTTATTTCTTTTCTTTTTGTAAAAGTTAATATGGATGAATTGTAATGACAAAGGATCAGGAAAAGAGTGGCGGCCACTATAACCTTGACAGGAAAAAGTGACAAAGAAAAATCAATTATGGTGATGTCAAATGGTCCATTTAAAACCTGTTAATAAATTCGAGCATTCATTTGACCTGATGCTCGATGCATATCTATGGTTTCATTTGATAATTTTCAGTTGTACAACCTGTAGCCCATTTTTTCGAATTGTTTAATGCCTACCTTCCTGTTGAAAAGAATGTTGATCTATCAGGTCCAACTAGTCTTACACTTGTTAACATATTTTAGTAATAGAGCAGTAAAATCGTTGATACATGTGCAAATGTTTTTTGCAGGTGGGCTGTTGCATTTGCTGGTATTTCCTTAGTACAGAACTATGGAACAAACCTCTTTGAAGCTGTTGACCCAAAATCAAAACTTAATGGGCACATTCTAGCAGCATCTGAGTTAGCAGCAAGCCTTGGGTCTTATTGTGCCATTTATATTGAAAAGTTTGCGAGTAAATCGTGCCTGTCAATCTACATGGTTGGTTCAGCATTGATGGGCATTCTCTGTGTTTGCATGGGATTTTCTTCAAAGATTTGGGTCGCATATTGTTTGTACGTAATAATCTGTGGGATCTATCAGACTCTTGCTTGCCTTGTCAGCGTGCGGTGTGGCCATCTAATATCAAATGGACAATATATCCTCCTGTTCTCCATCAACAGTTTTGCTGGGCTTCTGGTCGAGACATTACTTCAGGCAGCTATTGTAAGTATACATTTTGATAGCCTTTAAGATAATGAGTTTTGATTTGCGTCATGAGATTGCTCCAAAATGATAAATCTTGAGTTCGTCACACTAGATATAACCTGCATGAAAAATAAATGCAGGCTGTGATCCATCATCCAATTGGTGCAAAAATTTGTTGCAGAGCCACCTAGGAATCATTTCACTAGGAACTTCCTATTTTTACCAGGATGGCACTTTTCGTTTTTCATTAAATGTGGACAGTGGCAAACTTCTCTTCCATTTTTTAATGTTATTTTCAAATTTTTAGCTAGCTAGCTAACTAGACTACGTGTGCTGCTCATTTAACTTTGACTATGGATGATGATGGGCTGGGCATTGGGAGACTAGAGATGATCCCAAGCCCAGGCTCAACCTGACTTATCTAGGGAAGCCCCTGGCCTTGGCCTGTACTTAATACCTAGGAAGCCCATCCTGGGCTGAAGCATTGAAACCAAGGCCATAGTAAGTGAAGGTGGGCTCTGGTTGAGCACGTTCAGGTGGCAAAACAGTGATCAGGACAGTGTGGTAGTGGAGGCAGCAAAGAGCAAGGGTGAGACCAGAGGGGTGGAGAAGGCTGGGAGAGCAGGAGCGGGCAGGAGAGGGGTGAAGGAAGAGGAAGAAGAGGGGTGTTGAAGGTGGAACAGAGAATGAGAAGAGAGGGTGGAATTGGATTAGGGGAATGAGGAGAAGATGTAGTAAGCAGGTAGCCTTTGGTGAGATGGAGGTTGCAAGCAACGGCCAATGGGTGAAATGGCAGAAAGCAGAGAGGAGGATAGGAGAGTGTCTGGTGGATTAGGGTTGCAGCAAGCCAAGTAAGGTGTTTTTCTTCCCTCTAATCTGGGCCATTCATCTTAAAATGAACGGATGGTCCATATTGTCTAATTATATAAATTCATATCCGTGTTTAGATAAATATGTATTATTAGACTTGGGATTGAGCACTCAAAGCTTGGTCAAGATCAGCCAATACTAAAATTTGTGGCCTTGTATATGGGGCCTAGCCCACATGTAAAGCCCCTTGTTTTCCTGATCTAGGCCCAGCTTGACAAGCTACAGGCCAGAAAGGCCCATTGGAACCCTGTTATTGTCAAATTTTTTTGATCAGTTTACCTTGTCTCTTAAAATCAGGGTATGTGGCAGAATTTTAGTGGGTGTGCAATTATAGCCTACATCCAACTCACCAGGGAGGTTGGTTTTTGAATGGGAACTTAGATGCTCTCTTTTGGCCTATTAATCTGCCTTGTTCCAACTTGTATGACTTTTCGCAACTTGGGTTGTGGAGGATCAATTGTCTTAGGAAATCATTATGTCAAGGATTTACTTAGAACTATTACTAAAATATCCTTTTGAAACATGATGGTCCTTTTTACATGTATAAGCAATCAATAAATGGATTTGTATATCAGAAATTAATGGCATATTTTCTGAACTTCATATGTACCCATTTTCTTCGTGTTAACTGACTCAAACATTGGATTGATACAGGAGATTTCTGGATTATCAATATTTTCTCAATTCATATCCTTTTCTGGATTCTTCTTTTTGGCAACAGCTATTTGTGTTGGGCTTTGCTTCGTTGATAGCAGCAGAACTTCATATTTGGTGTTAGAAACTGAACCTGAACATCTTATTTCTGATAGCACTTAATGCATGCTTTGCACACTTCTTGGCAGCCACATTAGCAGAGATGGCAACCCATTTGGGTAGTTCACTTTCTCTGAGTAGAGAAAAAAGGATAGTGTGAGTTATATCATCCAGAAGATGTGATTGATTCATTTAAATTATGAAGCCTCTCCATTCAATGCAATGCAGATACAGGACAAGGACTCAATTTTCATTCAAAGTGATAGGTACCGTAGGAAAGCAAAACAATGAATTTGTTTGCTTAGACAGCTGGGTGTATATGAAGGAACCAGATTCAGGATGCTCTGATAACAGATTATATTTGTACATGACTGAAAATTTTCAATCATGTTAAGCTTTCTGAAATAATTATGCAATGATTGCAGTTTATTGTTTGTCCACCCTTTTGAGTCATCGTTCTTTATATGTCAACTTTTCTCTTGCAAGGCGATGAACACTTTATGTAAATTCAAGGCCTGTTCCAATAGTAATGTGGCAGTGAATCTGGAGGAATCAAATTTAATATTTCAAGTTGTCTGCAACTGGTGTCTTCAAGCTTCCGAGTTGCTTAATGCTAACATGTTTGAACCTTAAAGAGCATCTTTTTTAAGTCATACTACCTCACCATATGTGCTTTGACTGCCCAACAGTATTTGAATTCCTTTGAGGGGCTGCAACTATATTATAAGCTAATGCATCTTATAATTGCGGTGATGGAAATCATGAGCTAGGGACCTGAATTTGTCGGGAATGAAATGATTGGTTGTACATTTTCTTGTCTACTATAGTATGATATCATGGTATGCTATCATGGCTTTCCTGTATTTTCTTATATAGCTGGGACTACTGCCATCAAACGAATAAACTTACAACTCTTGAAGAGAGGTTCTTATCATAATTGCAACTGTTGATTTATTTTATTTTTTGATAAAACAACTGTTAATTTAGAAGTAATCAGCTTTGCATGGCTCCCCACCCCCTCCCTTAATTAATATGACCAGAGATAGTCCATTTAGGGTGTAGAAAAGTGCTTATAGCCTTTTGCTGAGGGGACATGCCCTGTACTGAGTGTGTTAGATACCATGTTTGTCGCATGTTTGGAACACAAGTAATGATATTTTATATTGCTCCCCATTGCTTATCATAATGACCCTTCATGTTGTTAAGCATGTGACGTTAAACCTTCTAAATGCATTTTCTTCATTGATATACATTAACATAGAATCTGCAAAACTTTGCTTAAACTTATCAAAATAGATATAACCACACATTGACTGGATTTTCTTTGATCAACAACGCAACATAAGCCCATCATAACATGTAAAGACAATAATAACACCCATTTTGGCATCTGCTTTAAGCCTACCTATGCCATGGAATCTCTAATCATTGCTCAAATCCCTTTGAATTATCAATATGACTCCCTTCAGTTCACCATATAGACCAGCTTTGATTTCTCTCTTGCCTCTGCATCATAATTTATCAATGACCGAGCTTTTGGCCAAATTGTCTGCTACTTGTATTCCGTCCTTAGAAGCAATTATCACAGTGCATCTGCGGAATAGCAGCAGAAAAAGTTAATGTTGCCTCTTTAATATTTGAAGGGCATATAGAGGAGTAGACATCCACGAAGTGCTTGATAGAGTTCTTGACTGGATTGAAAATGAGCTTGTGCTTTCTCTATTATGTAAATCATAGGATTAGATTAATTTTATGGAAAGATGAACTAATAAAAATACAGCAGCATTGTCAGATCAAAAGGTGAAAATGGAGAAAAAAGTCTTCAGTTTGCCTGGTTAAACAATGAAAATAAGGAGTTTGACCGGGGCAAGGCAAAGGAAACTAACGGAATGCCAAATATTACTCCATGGTCCACAACTCCATCGATGTGACTCAGGCTCTCTGCCACTTGACCTGTAGTGTGTAACAACCAATTAACCAAATGAGGGAAGTGGAAGCGAAAAAATTCTAAGGATATATAAATTGAATGCAAATAATTCCTTTCTTTCTTTCTTTCTTTTTTCTAAGGGCAGATAAATCATTAGCAGGGGACTATGTCATGAATTTCTGCAAAAAATAAAATAAAATAAAAGAGCAGAGGAGATGAGAGAATTATGAGTAAATTGAAAGCAAGCATCAAAAATAACATGTAATTTTAGAAAATCATAACAAAATTTTTGAGTACAAAACCAGAGCAAACTCATCGTGCTCCAAGAGTCTTATTAGAATATGCCAAAACTATCATTATTTATATATCTCCCAATGATGGTAAGTTTATCTAAATAATATTATTTTTAAAAAAATATGAAAATAATACTCTTTACAAAATATTTACTAAAATATTGCTCAAAATAAAGTCATCCTATCATAGGACGATTTTATGTGCTGACTCGCCACAACTCACGCCATATGGATGGTGGAGCCAGCAACGTAGACTCGCCCTATGGTAGGGCAACTTTGAATAACCACCGATCCTGCACCGAGAGACCATCAGACTCTCCAACCACCGAAAGAGAGGTTGGGGGGGCATGGCGAGGGGCGGTGGGGACCGAAAGGGCCAAGAGGAAGAGGGTCGGGGGACCGAGAGGGAGAGGGGCGGGACGTTTGTTTTTTTTTTTTTTTTTTCTAAGTAATGGAGAGAGAGGGGTTTAGTTGGGAGAAAGGAGAGATTAAACTCCTCTCTCCCCTCTCTCTGACACTTAAAAAAAAGAAAAACAAACAAACACCCCACCCCTCTCCCTCTCAGTCCCCCAATCCTCTCCCTATCAGCCCCCATCGCCCCTCCCCGTGCCCCTTCAATCTCCCTCTCGGTGGTTGGAAAGTTTAGTAGTCTCTCGGTGCAAGTCCGCAGTCAAAGTCGCTCTATCATAAGGTGACTCATAGAGTTGCTCTTTTGTAGGACGATTCTACGCTGCTGACTCAGCCATCCACATGGCGTAAGTTGTAGTGAGTCAGCACATAAAGTCACCTTATGATAGGCAACTTTATTTTTGACAGTATTCTAGTAAATATTTTGTAAAGAGAATTATTTTCATAATTTTTTTAAATTAATATTATTTAGGTAAAATTGCCCCCAATGATTCACTGTCCATTTAAGTTGCAAGCTGTGAAAATTCAGATTCCACATATATGGCATTATTTTCTATCATAGTAACAATATTTTTCGACGCCATCAAGGAAAATTTAAAATTTTCAACTATTTTCATTGGCTGCATGATTTTCAAAATTACTAACCTACAACTGGATTAACCAAAAAAAAAAATAATTGTTAAAAAACTAGTCAGGACTATTCATGATAAGCTACTATTTAATTACTCTAGTTCAAAAACAATATAATCTATTTTTTGCTGTTGCTTCACTCTTGATAGTGCCACGTGTTGGCGCATAATATAGCAATTTTTGCATGTTCTCTATATTCCATCTTATTAAACTTTTTTACTTTATTAAACCAATTCCTTCCAAATTTTTAAACAAATTTTCTACTGTTTTCCAGACTTATTTGTTGTACTTCAAGACAAATTCTTGCATGTTACTAAATCACTGATACCTCCAGCCCTTTGAAATATATTTTGCAACAACATGACCATCAACAACATAATCATCAACCATGATATATATGTACAATACAAGGTCATAACAATACTTTGATTTTAATATTTAGAATTATTGTATATAAAATTTATTAAAAACTCCAAAGGGTGGATTTTTTTTTTTTTTTTTTGCAATCACATACCTAAGTCAAGTATTGGTGATGTGAAAATGACATCAAGAATGTGGTGTCCCTCTTTAGTTACTAAAGGAAAATCGCCTCCGAGTGGACCTGCAGGTCCAGAAGTTGGTCTTCTCCATACCTTCAGCAATCAAATTTTAATCAAGGGTAAGTGGGTGGCATAAATTTCATTCACATTTAATCATTTAAATGCAGATAGGTGCCCAGAAGGTTGGAACTTGAAAGAAAAGTCAAACAAGCAGAACTGATCATTTTCACTGCATCAAGTTATATTATTTATTTGCTAATTAAAAAGCAGTCATCTTAGTATTCACTGCTTGTTTTCATTGCATGCACTGCTTTTACTTATTTATTTATTTTTGCTAAGAACATTACATATACTGTAAAAGGAACAAACCTCTGCATCTCCTAGAAACAAGTCATCTATTTCTTCAGCAGTTTCTATCCAATTACCCTGAAAAGAATCAATGATTAAGGAATATGAATAAATATTGTCGTTAAATTTTTCTTTTTTATAGTTTACAAACAAGAACGTTATTATTTCTGCATTTTTTACCAAAAATCAGGAGGTAACTTACACTATTAATTAAGACTGGAATGGATCCATCAAGATCTCTGGTATATTGTTTGTCAGAAACAATGAAGGCAAGTTTACTGGCTGTTTTTACAATAGACTGCAGAAACTCACAGGAAAGTAACTTCAGAAATCAATATGATTTTGTCAAAGTTATCAGATACTTCTTTGGAACACCAGTATAAAGATAATAGCTGTTTCATTATTTTCAGCAAGATCATGAAACTAATTCATTTACCACATGGGAACATGTGCATGCTGAAACCTGCAGGCAACTACAACCTCCATTCCTTTTAAAGGGCCACCATGGAGCATTATAAATTACCTTTTCTTGAATTATGGACTCACCACCCTCCAATTTTCGTCGACCAATGACAGCATTTAGCGTTCCCTCTTCAATTATATCAGCATCATCAAATGCAAAATCAATCTACAAAAAAATGCCATAAGAGTATAAGCTTTATCTGAATCTTACCTAGGCAAAAACTTTGAATGGCATACTTAGTGATATAGACATGAAGGCATCAGAATGAGCAAAAATCTTAAAATGTAATACTCACAAAAACCAACAAAAAGCAACCAACTTATTGGACTATAAGAATTTGTGCACACTTGAAGATTATCTTTGTAGTGGTCCATTGGAATTCCTGATTTCGCTGCTTCGCTTGCACTGGAAACAGACCTGCAACAATGAATGAAAATTATAAATATGCTTGCTGCACAATTAAAAGAAAAAATTCAGTGAACACGGTTATAGATGAAAGCCCTTTTTGTTTTGCACATATTTATGTGTGCAAACATGGAATAATATCTAAGAAGCTTAGATTGTTTATGAAAGAAACAAATGATAAAAATATAGTGGATAGTCATGGTACAATGGACCAATTGAAGAGCCAGAGGATTTCATGTAACCAATATTTTGTAAAAGCTCTTTTAAGATGATGAAAATTGCACCCAGTATTTATTCATTATATCCTTGGTTATGTGTGAATTGTCATAGCTTATTCCAAGAGTTTAACCACCAAAAATGGGCTAGATGTTCTGAACATATATTGCTAGAGCAACAGTAGATGTATGGATGATAGAGAGATAGCAAAACAGGTGAGTGGAATCTAAAGACTAGCAAGTTCTAGAGAAGCAAGCAGGTTTTCAATGGAAGGTTACCACTACAATAATGTAGGTTGTGATGGTAAAGTTTATCAAGATAGGTGATTGGAGTGTACAAAGGTAAAAAAGAATATATGGACATTTTAGAAACATAATTGTGAATGTCGAGATCCCAAAGGCCTTTATAACAACCCTTTTCCTCAAGAAAATTAAAATATAAGAGATATGGAAGCTATTATAAGATTAAAAAAAATTCAAAAGAAGTAATAGGAGCTATTAAGAGTACCAATTAAACTTCATTTAGTTATATCATTGAACAGGCAGTTTAAAAAGATTCCAAATCAAACACTAGCTTGTGTCTTCACAAAATTGGAAGACCCATTATCTTGGTGACATTCCACTTGATCTTCTCAACCAAAAGAGCCAAAAAAAAAAAAAGGCTTGATTTCAAATAACCATTTATTTTCTTGCTTTAAGAAAGCAATCAAGTTTGAATTTTCAAAGCTTCATGTGCAAAGAGACAGGCTTCATTCCCCACCATCCAAAGACTGGGTTGACAAAATCAGTCAGGTATAAAAAGTAGATTACCACTGAATTTAAGGAAATGGTATCACACAAACTAGACAATTCACCATCGAGAACTGCCAAATAAATCTTCGTGCACATGAGAAAAACATATGACATAAATAATTTACATGGTGGCTATAATCACAAGTTGCCAGTTAACAATGAAGAGAAGAGGAAAAGAAGTCATAATGAGTGAGACCATAACACTCTAAATTTGAATATTAAATATGCATAATATGGCTCTGATTTGTAATTTGTGCCTTGCAGTAGCTTCCCAAATCAAAATCTTAACTCTTTCAAATTCAGAAGGAAATTTTGCTCCTCATCAGCATTAGCTTAAGTTGCCTAGGTATTGACTATGTTGATGTCAAATGCATTTAACATTGATATCGAAAAACACAAAGGGTAGAGAGAAGATGCAGGACTTGAAATGAGACAAGACGAAGAAATTGGGAGGGAGAAGGGAGAAGAAAAGAGGATAGAAAGATGCAAAACTTCTTCACTGTAATGGTACGAGGAAACATCCACTCAAGGCCTTGCACCTTTTAGAACTTAATATGTGAAACATTATTTCTGTCTTTGCAACCTTGTTATACTCCTAAACAAAGCTTGCAAGGAGAAGAAATGGGGGGATGGATGGGGAGAGGGGGCTAACAAATATAAACCCTCAAGTTCATTCATTTCTACATGACTTGATTTCAAGCTAACCAAAACTATCCTAGTATCCATTACTCCATTAGGAAAATCAAGACCCTTAGAATCCTACAAGAAGCTAGACATGCATCGAACCTGAAGAGATACTTTTAATTAGTTTCATGAACATATCTAGAAACTTGCAAGCCATTAACAATCTTTAAGCAATTCGTCTATATCTCCTTACTCATCTCTTTATTTGAAGTGCTGAAAGTTCTAATACCGGTACCTACACCTTACCAATATGGTATAGACCAATATGATACAGTGAAGCACCAACACAAGGTGCACCTCTTGATGCTGGCATGCAAAACTGAGTCGAAGTACCATATGTTGTGCAGTAGCTGTATGGGAGATGTATCGGTACTTGTATCTTACAATATGATCAGATATGATTAGCATAAAGTGGTATGTACCAGTATGTAAATACTTGGGTTGATTTTTAATACATTTAAAACTTATACAATGGAGACTAGAAGGCATGGGCCTTTACTTCACATAAGAGCTGGATATAATCCAGTGAAGTTTTCTTTTTGTTGTTATTAGTGAAGAATAAACCGCAATCATCCTTTCTAATGGCTTCGGATTGTGATTCCTAGTCTTTCACAAAGGCTTCTAGATATTGATTCCATCATCAATTTCCAGCACAAAAGACCTCAAAGTTCAGTGGTAATTTATTCTCTTATCCATAGTTAGCTGGGCTAGGAAATAGATGCCAATTTAGATGGTTGGCTTCAAAATAAGAGCCAGTTATAGAACGTCATAAATACAACTTTATCTGTAAAGTTGACCTCATATGGACAAGTTGTACTGACATTTGGTGTTTGGTATGTGCATGAATGTTGACCGAAAGCATGGTAATAGGTAGCTCTCATAGTTCTGGAAATTATTTGAAATTTGCTTTCGTTCAACATCTGGTTCTTATAGATACTATTAAAGGCAACCTTCTTACTTGGGATTTAAATTTTGGTCATTATGCTTTTTCCCTCTAAGGTCATTAACGATTGGGCCAACATATAAGGCCAAGCATCAAAGTTGATGCTACAAGGTTCCTGATTGCAAAAGAAGCAGGATTAATGTCCTCATTCTTCTTTTTTCTATTTTTTGGTGATATACATTTTTAGTTTCAAGTTTTATTTAAAGAAAGCAAAGCCATGACTGAGAAGTGTTCAGACTTGATGAGTCAAGGGTGTGACATATAGATTCAGTCCTTTTTAAACATATGTAAAAGAAATATTCAGAAGATAAGAAAAATCATGTGAAAATAGCAAGTTCAAAAATTAGTCATGCTTGGAATTGGTTGCTTCAGACTCAACCATGAAAAAAAATACTTGAGAATACTAATTAAAAAGTGGCTTCTGTGGTTAAATATCACTGCATTATCTATTTACAGCTTGAGGTGTTTGAAGATGATTCCAACAATAAAAAAGCTCATTATAGGAGAATGCATGACAGCAAGCAAAGAAGATACAACCATTTCCTCCATTCTGTTATTGACACAAAAGCCAAATATACAAGTCCCATTTCAAAATATCAAACTAACGCACAAGGTGCACCCTTCACATAACCCTCTCTGTTTGATAAGCTTGTGTCACTCATACATCCTCACCCATGAGGCACAACTCGGTCTTTTCGAATAAAATTGCCTTCAGGAGTAAGGCATGACATGTCTGGAAAAAAAAAAAAGGTTTTTGGAACAAGAAACATCAAGCCTGTAATATGCAAGTGAAACAGACCTGATAAATAGTTCATCAAATAACATGGGAAAGAACTTATGACCAAGCAGTTAGACATATTCAATTAACGAGCTCAAAAATGTCACCTTATCATCAGTTTCTACAATATAAATGCATAAACCACTCCATTCTTAACCTGAATCACATGATTCATATAGAAGCAATAGATATCAATCTAACACACAACAGTTGATCACATGCACAATTGTAACCAAACTAAACGCATTAGCTCAAATTAACTCTCAATCTTTTGGTCTTTCAAGAATAAGAATAAGATGCACTCACATCGGGATTCCGACAATATCTTTCAAAGCTCCATCTCGCATACGCCTGCCCAAGTATTGTATAGCCAAACCAGATGCACGTCCAGACCCCAAACCAACCACCATACCACTCCTTACATAATTATCCACCTGTTACAACACCTTGCATGATTAGACTCAGCTGGCACAAACTCGCCATCTCCCGAACCCATCATGCCAGAAAAATGCTTACATTCCAGAATTGTGTTAAAGCACCAGCCATTTAAAACTTCACACATGGATTTAAAACTCAAAATCAATTCCTGGTCCCAGTAAGATAGCAATTGAGTACATGACTGCTATACTACAAGGGGACTTATCCAAGCAAGAAATTTTATTCCAGACATAAGTTTTATATATAGAGAGAGAGACACGGGAAAAGGAAAAAAAAAAAATCAGAAAGTGAATCATTGATCTTGTTATGTTTAAAAAGGAATAAGTCTACAAGAATAAATCCAGAAAGACGAACGGGAGAATTATTATTATCCCCAATAAGGAAGAAAGAACGAGGTTACAGTGAGCTTTGCCGCCTGGAGAAGTTCGGGGGCGGCGTCAGGCGCGCACGCCATGGGCGCGGCCCAGGGGAGGCGGGTGCACATGGAGGAGAGACCGCGTGAAAGAATATTCCGGCGGATAGGTGGAATATGCTGGATTGGGGAGAAGGAAGCGCTTGCGCCGGCCATCTGATTGGTTTGCTTTTCTGGCCTTGTGTGGGATTGCCGACCGTTGCCTTAGCAGATAAAGAGCTTCTAAAAATTAAAAATAAAAAATAACAAAAAGAAGCATTTTTGGGTATTTTTTGACGATTGTGACGGATTGTGCCTATCTTTTTCTGAAAATCCAAAAAAAAATCTGTAATTTATCTTATTGGAAAATATTCAAATAAGGCCCTTTGCACCATCTGTCGTCACCATGTGTATTAATATTGTCTCCACATGCACTAATCCAGCATGATATACTATTTCAAGGTACACTAGTTTGGACACCATTTTTTTTTAAAAAATTAATTATCTAAAAAATTTTATATTTTTTTGAAATTTTTAATTTTAATATAATTTTTTAATTTTTTCAATCAAATATGTATACCATCCAATCTGTTGTAATGTTAATCTGTCGTCAACTAATGTTAAAGTTTGCCATTAAAATGTATATGTGGAAATAAGGTGTCAAACTTAATAAAAGTATTCAAAACTAGTTAGAATAGAGGTGGAGAGGAAGAATAAAGAAGGAAAGAGGATTGATTTTAGGGTTAATTTTGTTAGTGATTGGTGAGAGGCTGAGCATAGGGTTCTTGGAAGACATCCAATAGATGATGTTGGAAGTTTGGATGTGATCGAGGGAACAACTATCTCAATAAGTTCAATGATAAAATCCAATGCCATCATCAAGTAAAAATTGTGTTGTACACTTTGTAGAGTGAGAGAAATCCAGGAAAGAGATTCCTGCGACGCCAATCTTGAAAGATATTTATTTTTCAAATTATTAGTTGAAATTGGAAGCTAGGGTTGATTGAGCTTCTTTTTTTTTTTTTTGCAAGATAATGATTATGATTTTTTTCAGTGGATTGACCCCAAAATATGTGATCGTGGAAAGGAGATAGCTGTCATATTGAGTAACCAGAAGGAGAGACTTAAAGAGAAACTTCGAATGGTAGAGAAGATGAAAGAAATAGCTGAAGAAAAATATGAAAATACTGGAAAAGAAGACTATCAAACTGAAAATTTTGAAGACAAAAATAAAGGATGAACTTGAAAAAATAAAAGTTGAGTATGCAAAGCTACAGGAAGAGAACAAATACTTAAGGCTCGAGATTTTAAGATCGAAAAGAAAGAAAAAAATATATATTAGTGCCTTTGTATTCTCATGGATGATAATGCTACTGTTGTACTGGCTGTTGTTGAGGATGGATTGGAAATAACCTCAGCATTATTTGTTTTAGTTTATGATTTTTCATGTGATGCAATAATTGAAGTACATATTTCATGTTTTGATCTGTGTTTGTATTAATGTTTCATATGACGACAGGATGTAAGGACAATGATGAATTGTATTATGTTATTGTTGGTTAGTTTTACTCTATTAAATTTTTTCTATAATTATCTATTTTGTAAGGGGTTTTGTGCAAATGAACAAAAAAAAATTATGGAGCAAGCCAGCCCATGGGAGGCGAGCTGGCCTACCTCAACAACCACCATCTGCAAGGAAAACCATGCAAAACAAATCAGCCTAGCTGGTATTCTTTGATGGCACGAAAATTGAAGAAGTCCATCTCTTGGAGTCCGTTGCTCATGAGTTGCTGTTTCACATGCAATGGAAAGCTACCTCTCCAGCTCTATACATGGAACGAGAAATCATGGAACGAGATTTCAAGAGGCCATTCCAGTGGTTTCTAGCATCGATGACATCTAGCTTCATGCAGATCGAGATCTACAAAATGAAAATCGAAGGCTGTTCATGAAGATTGAGACGGGCAGTTTTTCTTCGGGGTTATAAAGTTGGAGTGCTTGGCACCTCTCAAATCATTCCGAAAAAAATCTCAGAAGAAATTCTTGAGCGTCCCTGTGAGTGAGAGATCCATTGGAGGCTGAGAGAAAAGATTGGGAGCTTGGAGAACGTTTGTTTGGCAGAGTTGTAGAGATTCTTTTTTTTTATATAAGCCTAGACTCTGGTAAGAAGTTCTTGTATCCAATTATTTTACTATAGTGGATTATGCTCTTCCTCTCCGTGGTTTTTTTCCCTACTCAGATTTTGAGCAGAGTTTTTTCCATACAAATTTTTGGTGTCGCTCTCGTGGGTTGCTTGTCTATAATTTTATTACTTGTGGCATTTTATTTTTCTGCCATAGTTGGATCCATAGGGCATCGATAATCAAGACAACAAGTGGATCAGAGCCAGGTTCTTCTACGGTTGAAGATAAATCCAACAAGATGACTAGAGATGAGAGCAAGAACCCCGGATCGAGTGGATCTGTTCAAAAATTCAAATCCAAGGAAGCATCAAAACAAGAGGTAGATCGCTTCAACGATACCAATGACTACGGGCTATGGAAGACCCGTATGGAGGCCATGTTGTTGAAGCAAGGGTTTGAAGTTGCTCTACAAGATAAGGAGAAAATTGATGGCACAGATGCAGAGCAGAACTACATCGACGGTTGAGCACGCAGCAATCTCATCTTGGGGCTCAGCAATGAGGTCCTACGAAATATAGCGAATCAAAAAATCACAAAAAGAGTTTGGGATAAACTCGATAGCCTCAACCTAACAAAGTCTCTAACCAATCGGCTCTACTTGAAATAAAGGATGTACATCTTCCGTATGGAGGAAAGGATTTCTATGAAAGATCACCTAGATGCATACACTAAGATACTCCTAGATCTATAAAACATAGAAGAAGAAATCAAGGATGAGGATCAAGCAATGATCCTGATATGCTCTCTACCACCAGCATACGACCATATATGTACAACACTCATGTATGGTAAGGAAATGATCATGTTGTTTGATGTAAAGGCTACTCTCCTCTCTAACAAGTTGAGGTCGAAAGTACAACAGCAGCATGGTCCTGGTATGGGGCTGTCAGCCAGAGATAGAAAAATAGAGAAGGGCAGTTCTCAAAGGAGCAAGTCCCGGTCTAAATCAAGACCAAAGAAGAAGGGTAGCTGTCACTACTACAAGCAGAGAGGGCACTGGAAGTTCGAGTATCGATTGTACAAAGCAAAGCAGTAGGAGAAGGCCAAGACACCTACATCAGAGTTAGCATTGGTGGCTTGCAGCATCTTAGATGAAGAACGCGAGTCCTCTGATGGAGTTTTCATAGTAGCAGGCAGTGCCAGTAGCAGCTCGCCTGACTACTAGATATTGGACTCAGGAGCATCCTACCATATGACACCACATAGAAAGTGGTTTACTTCCTTCAAGCCCTATGAAGAAGGTTCAATACTTATGGGAGATGATGGAATCTGTAAGGTGGAGGGCATTGGCTCTGTACAAGTTCGATCGCATGCGATAATGGTGGTAACTTTGACAGATGTAAGGTATGTGCCACAGCTTAAGAAAAATTTATTTTCCTTTAATACATTTGATCGTGCACTATAGGATATGAAGGGAAGTGGGGTCGAGGGACAATCAATGCAAGTAAAGGGGCCTTGATTGCTCTTAGGGGTAGGTTAATTGGCACCCTTTACTATTTGGAGGGAAGTATAGTGACAAGACAGGCTACACTGGCATTTTTTTCTCAGGAGGAGATAACCCAGCTTTAGCATAAAATGCTGGGTCACATCTCAGAGATAGGTTTGATGAAGCTGAGTAAGCAAGGTCTACTTTATAGTCAAAAGACAGGTACTCTAGGGTTTTATGAACACTGTGTTAGAGGCAGAGCTGAGTAAGCAGGGTCTACTTTATAGTCAGAAGACAGATACTCTAGGATCCTACGAACAGTGTGTTAGAGGCAAGCAGCACAGGGCTCGCTTTACCATAGCAGTGCATAGGACAGTCGGTGTACTGGACTAATTCCACTCTGACCTGTGGGGACCAATCAGTGTAGCATCAAAAGGAGGATCCAGATATATGCTGACATTTATCGATGACTACTTTAGAAAGGTATAGATCTATACACTACAAAATAAATCTGATGTTTTTGAAACATTCAAAAGGTGGAAGACAATGATGGAGAAGCTGATTGAGAGGAAGATCAAATTTCTCAAAACAACAATGGTCTTGAGTTCTGTTCTAAAAAATTTGATGACTAGTATAGCAAAGAAGGGATCATCAAGCATAGAACAACTGTTGGAACACCTTAGCAGAACAGTGTGACAGAGAGAATGAACCGCACACTGATCGAAAGGGTAAGATCTATGTTATCTTGTTCAAGTTTGAGCAAGGACTTTTGGGCGGAGGCAGCACATAAAGTGGCGTATATCGTCAATAGATCTTCAGCCTCAGCTCTGAAGATGAAGACTCCATAGGACTTATGGAGAGGACATCCTATGGACTACAATGTTATGCTTGTCTTTGGGTGTGAAGCTTATGCTCATGTCAACGAAAGTAAGCTTGACTCAAGGGTGAAGAAGTGTATCTTTCTTGGATACAATCCCAAGGTGAAGGGCTATAGACTTTGGTGTATGAAGCCCAAATCTCAAGGATTCGTGATGAGCAGAGATGTCACTTAATTTTAACGAGGTGGCAACATCCACAGGAGGTCAGAGCTTGTCTACAGAGGGAGGAGATCTAGGCCACCTTGATAAAGTGACCTTGGAGATTCAACTAGTTGAATCAGTTTAGAAGTCACAGATGGAGCTAGAGTTAGAGGATCAAACTCAGGAGGAGGTGATAGAACAGAGTGTAGATTATACAGATCTTAGTATAGCAGAAAAGCGAATTAGGCACCAAATCAAAGTACCTCAGAGATACCAATATGAGGATGTGCTGAATTAGTATTATATGCTCTGAGTGTAGCAGCTACCATTGGAGAGGAGCCGACCACTTATTAGGAAGCAGTGAGGAGCTCAGAGGTGCAACAATGGACATTGGCTATAGTTGAGGAGCTGCAATCTTAAGAGAAGAACTAGACCTAGGAGTTAGTCAATCCACCAAAAGAAAAGAAGGCAATCAACTGTAAATGAGTCTTCAAGAAGAAGCATAGAACAAATGGTCCTCAAGATATCAAGTATAAAGCAAGGTTAGTTGCCAAGGGTATTCTCAAAAGGAGGGTATTGATTATAAGGAGGTCTTTTCTCCTATAGTCAAGTACTCTTCTATTAGAGTATTGCTTGCTTTAGTTGTGTCTTAGGATTTGGAGTTGGAGTAACTTGATGTGAAGATAGTATTTCTTCATGGTGATCTGAAGGAACAGATTTACATGTATCAACTACCTGAATATAAAGTTTATGGAGAAGGAAGGCTAGATATGCTTTCTCAAGAAGTCTCTTTATGGTTTAAAGCAGTCACCGAGACAATGGTATCGCAAGTTTGACAGTTTTATGGTAAGTCATGTCTTTCAAAGTTCTCTCTAAATTCTTGCATTTATCATAGGTAGCTTTCAGATAGGTCCAAAATTTATCTTTTGCTATACATAGATCATATGTTGATTGTAGCCAAAGACATCAAAAGTGCAGAAACTGAAAGCGAAGCTCGGGATAGCATTTGAAATGAAGGACCTAAGACCGGTGAAGAAGATACTAGGGATGCAAATCGTTTGTGACAAGTAGGCTGGGACATTTTTTTTGTCCCAGCAAGGCTACATTGATAAAGTTCTAGACAGGTTCGGGATGTCTAGTGTGAAGCCAGTCATGATTTTCTTCGTCAGTCAATTCAAACTATCTGCCAGAGACTCTCCAAAGATATGTGAAGAGGAGAGATACATGTCCTACATGCCATACATGAGTGTAGTGGGCAGCATCATGTACGCGATGATCTGCACTCATCCCAACATAGCACAGGCAGTCAGCATGGTGAGCCGCTGTATGGATAAATCTGATAAGGCTCATTGGCATGTAGTGAAATGGATACTCAAGTATCTTCGAGGCATGGTGGATATGGGATTGACGTTCGAGGTAGTGGAGATTGTAGGATTACAAGTTTCATAGACTCCGACTATGTTGATGACTTAGATCAGAGGAGGTCGCAAATAGGCTACATCTTCATCTTAGCAAGCAATGCAGTGAGCTAGAAGGCATCTTTGTAGTCTACAATGGCACTCTCTACTATAGAAGCAAAATACATGACAATAACAAAGACAGCAAAAGAGGCACTATGGCTAAGAGGGCTAGTACAGGATCTCGGGCTAGAGCAGAAGAACTTGGAGGTTTACTATGATAGTGCAAGTGCAATCCACTTGATCAGAGATCAAATGTATCATGAGCAAACCAAGCATATTGATGTCAAATTTTACTTCATCAGAGACCTGGTTGAAGATGGAGACATCAAGGTGGTGAAGATATGTACATAGCACAATCCGACCGATATGCTCACTAAGCTGATCCCAGCTACTAAGTTCAAGTCTTGTCTGAACATAGTTGGAGTGAGCAAGAAATAGGGCACTAAGGGGCTTTTGGTGAGGAGGAGGCATATTGACAAATACAAAGATCCACTAAGAAGAGCTTTGTTACAAATCAGTCACAAAAAGAGGAGGATTGTTGGTGAGTTTTGCTCTATTAAGTCCTTTCCTGTAATTATCTATTTTGTAGGGGTTTTTTGTGCAAATGAACAAAAAAAAAATTTATGGAGCAAGCCAGCCTGCATGAGGTAAGCTGGCCAACCTCAATAACCACCACCTGCATAAAAATTCATGTGAAACAAACCAGCCTAGCTGATATTCTTTGATGACATGAAAATCGGAGAAGTCCATCTCTTGGAGCCCACTACTCATGGGTTGCTATTTCATACGGAACAAAAAGCTACCTCTCCAGCTCCACATGTGGAATAAGAAACCATGGAACATGGATTCGAGAGGCCGTTCCAGCAGTTTCTCGCATTGGTGACGTCCAGCTTCATGCAGATCGAGATCTGCGGAATAGAAATCGAAGGCTTTTCATGAAGATTCAGACAGGTAGTTTTTCTTCGGGGTTAAAAGGTTGCGGTGGTTGGCACCTCTCAAATCATTTCAAAAAAAATTCTAGAAAAAAATTTTGAGTGTCCCTATAAGAGAGAGACCTGTTGGAGGCTAAGAGAAAAGATTGGCAGCTTAGAGAACGTTTCCTTGGCAGAGTTGTAGAAGTTTTTTTCTTTTGTATAAGCCTAGGCTCTGGTGAGAAGTTTTTGTATCTAATTATTTTGCTATAGTGGATTGTGCTCCTGCTCCCCGTGGTTTTTTTCCCTACACAGATTTTTAGAAGGGTTTTTTCCGCATAAATTTTTGGCGTCGCTCTCGTGAGTTGCTTGTCTATAATTTTATTACTTACGGCATTTTATTTTTCTACCATAGTTAGATTTGTAGGGCACAGGTAATTAGGACAATAATTATCTTTATATATATATATATATATAAAGAGAAAGAGAGAGAGAGAGTTAGGCTAGAATCAGGTCGATCGGATTTAGACTCAGATCCGATCAGATCAAAACTCTATAATGGGAGTTCTACATCAATGATCCAAGCCGTTGAATGTGATCTACTACCTCAAAATTACTTGCACACAAAATCATATAATTTGGAGACCCCTAGCCTATACATCAAAAAGTCAAAAAATAAATCACCTAAATAAAAATAAATTAAATATATTTTTTGATCACTTGATGCATAGACTAGAGAACTTCAAATAATATGATTTTGGATGCATAAATAGTTTTGAGGTAGTAAATCGTATCCAACAGCTTGGATCATCGATGTAGGACTCTCATTGTCCAATTTTAATCTGACCAAATCTGAGCCCAAATTCGATCGATCTTACCCAAGTCTGTCCCCCCCTCCACACACACACACACATATATACATATATATATACACACACAAACACACACACACACACACACACACACACACACACACACATATATATATATATATATATATGTATGTACATATATATATATATATATATATATGTGTGTGTGTGTGTGTGTGTACATACATACATACACAAATATATGTATATGTATATGTATGTGTGCATATATAAATATATGTATGTATATGTATATATGTATATATATATATATATGTATATGCATATATGTGTGTGTTGAAGTGGATTTCAGTGCAGGGGTAAAACGGTAATTTTAAAATTTTTTCAAAATTTTAATTTTAGAGTAGAAATTATTAATTAATCTAATTAATTAACATGTATTAACCCTACACAAAGATCTAAATATGATATATATAGTATACATTTAAATTTAAAATTTCGAATTCTCTACGGTAAACATTTTACTGTTATGTATTCAGAATACATTACCTTCGTGCAGGTAGTCGATCGCCGCAGTCTGATCATCGTCGGAAAGGTCTGATCATCGCAATACAGCTACACAGTATGTCTGGCCTCTACGGATCGTCCACACGAAGCTTTCGATCTGATCGACTCCTCACGAATGCTAGTTCATTGCAGAATCCTTTCGGCGGCTGATGCTGATCGAATTCCTTCGATCTTGATCTGCCGACTCCTCAGATACTCTGGATCGTCAGCAGATGTACTTGAAAGGTTGATGAAGCTCTTCCTAAAATTTGATGGGCTCACGACACTTGTAGCTCACCTTCTCACTTTCCGAACCCTAGACAGAAACCCTAGGGTACTCACAGAAGAAACTTGCACCCACTCTCTCTTTTCTTTTCTCTTCTTTTCTTTTTTTTTCTCACGCAGAAGTCTCTTCTCACGCCACCTTATCTCACTAGGATCAGATGTGTGCACGCCCCATCTTCTCTTCCTTTTTAAAACAGTGCAAGACGCATCTTTTTAGCATTTTCACCGCGTAAGAAGATAAAGATAGGTGGTTGCTCACTTAAATTTAAATCGAATTTGAATTTAAATGCCAACCAACCAATCTTTATCTACTCTTGGTGTGAGAAGGGAGGGGCATGGGATTCTTTGTGCATGGAGAGTTTACACGAGAAACCTTTTCTCGTGTGGAGGAAGTGGCGCACAAATGAATAAGGTGGCGCATGGGATTAGTTGTCCATTCAAATTCAAACTTCATTTGAATTTGAATGGCCAACCATCCATCTTTATCTACTTAGATGGCACACACATGTGGGGCGTGGGAAGGCTTCTGCATGGGAGAAAATTCATGAGAACTTGTTTCTCGTGAATTCAAATAGGCGCAGGTGAGTGAGGTGGCACAGGGAGATAAGTCAAGGTGGTTTCAAATCTAATTGAACCAACCTTATTAAAATAGGTTAGGCACAATTAGACTAAGTTAAACCCAACATAATTAGGCTTAATTAGGCTCAATAAAATCTTAATCAAATCAAAAATTAACTAAGTCCAATCCCTGATCAGATCAAAAACCAAATCACCTCGGCGATTAGGTCAACTCTTAACCTAATCGGGTCAAACCCAACTGAATCCAATTCAATTGGACTTGATTCAAAAATAATTACTCAATCAAATTGAGTTAATTAGCGATCAAATCACTAATTAAACCTTTCATAAATACTGAGTCCAAATTCGATGGGCAATCGGGCATCAGAGTCCATCAATATAAAATCCTGATCGAAGAGTCCCAAACCAGTGGGACTCTTGACCCCGGTACCCAAAATGTGTGGAACTCGTGATCAGAGAATCCTGATTTTCAATCATAGAGTTTCAGACACGTAGGACTCTTGGTCGAAGAGTCTCAGTCTAGTTAGACTCTTTACCAGCCATCAGATCAGATAGGAATCTTTAATGTGTGTGACCCCGCAGGTTCGAACCTAAGCCGATAGCACAGGAACCAATTCCTGTACTAATCGAAGTAATCATCTAGCAATGATACCCGACGTCCAGATAGATCGAATAGTCGCAATCGCAACATTCAGAACCTACGTGAATATGGTTACTGTATAATTCATCCTTTTTGACCCTTGTGTATAGGACGACTCAGGGTTAAACTGTCAACCCTGATTAGATCATCCGAATCGTGCTCAACTCAAACAGTCCTGTGACTCCTCATTAGGACTACCCTGGTCAAGGTTTTGCTAAATTGAAACACAACTGTACCCAGCTCCTGAACTGGAGTAGTCAATCCCATCTTGACACACGCACCGACAAGTCAAGTACTTGACTACACCAGCAGCCTTTCGTCACTGAATTAGAAATTCAGGTAGTCCAGTGCCTAAGTGCAGTGAGTTGCTTGTAAGTTACCATGACGGTCTCAGGTCGGAGGGACAGTTATACCTATATCCCATCGGAGCAAATCTTGACAGCAGAAAATACTCCAAAGTCGGTCACGTTCAGTGCAAATGTACCCTTACATCTCACCTGTATGCCATACCAGTGTCTCCACACTCCTTGCTTAAGAGGACAACCAACCCATATGGCACACAATGATCTATGCTTGATAAACGTTATTGTCCTTGATAACAACGTATCATTTGGTCGCGAACAAGTTTACGGACTAAACGACAAATCCTCCTTTGTCGAGTCTAAATAGTCCTAAGAACTTCACCACAATACAGGAGTTCATTAGAAGATGAAATAATTTGTGATGAAAAATATCAAAATAATTTTTATTTATTTATAATTCATATACTAATACAAGAAAGAGCACAACCGTCAACAGGCTGACGATTGATTTTGGGATACTATTCCCAACAATCTTCCACTTGGCCTAAAACCAATCGGTGCAGTATCTAATACCCATCTTCGACTTGAAGTCGTCGAACTCCTTTACCGCAATGGCTTTAGTAAATGGGTCGGTCAGGTTCTCCTTACCGTCGATCTTCAGAAGGTCGACGTCATCTCTATCCATAATTTTTCGGATGAGATGGTAGCGGCGCAGAATATGCTTCGTCCATTGGTGTGCCTTCGGTTCCTTCGCCTGAGCAATGTCTCCAAAGCTGTCACAGTAGAGCAGAACTGGACCAACAAGGGAGGGTGCTACTCCGAGCTCGGTGATGAATTTTCTCAGCCACACCGCTTCTTTGGCAGCATCTGATGCAGCAACATATTCTGCTTCGCAAACTGAATCAACCACAGTGTGCTGCTTGGAACTCTTCCAGTAGATAACCCCACCATTAAGGGTAAAAATAAATCCCGACACACTCTTGCTGTCATCGTGATCAGACTAGAAACTAGAGTCTGTAAACCCTATAAGTCTCAAGTCTGATTCACCATAAACGAGCCACTGATCCTTAGTATTTCTTAAATACTTCAGGATGGTTTTAACAACCTTTCAGTGATTCTCCCCTGGATCAGATTGGTATCTACTCACTACCCCTAGTGAGTATGCCACATCTGATCATATACATGTCATGACGTACATGATAGATTCCACTGTCGAAGCATATGAAATTCTACCCATACACTCTCTCTCTTGAGGTGTTGTCAAACAATCCCTCTTCGAGAGAGAAATTTCATGGCCTATCGATAGACAGCCTTTCTTGGAATTCTCCATGCTGAACCTCTTCAGCATAGTATCAATGTACGTGGACTGAGATAAGCCAAGCAACCTTTTAGATCTATCCCTATAGATCCTCATCCCTAGGACGTAGGAAGCTTCTCCAAGATCCTTCATGAAGAACTGTGACGACAGTCAAATCTTTATTTCTTGTAATGCAGGGACATCATTCTCGATTAAGAGAATATCATCCACATACAATACAAGAAATACCACTACTGGACCATTAGCCCACTTATAAATGCAGGGCTCTTCTCCGTTCTTAATGAAGCCATATGTCTTGATCGTCCTATCAAAACATATGTTCCAACTTCGGGATGCCTGCTTAAGTCCATAAATGGACCTCGGTAGCCTGCACACCTTAGACTCATCTGTGGATGTGAACCCTTCAGGTTGTATTATATACACCTCTTCTTTCAGCTCTCCATTTAGGAAAGCTATCTTCACATCCATCTGCCAGATTTCATAGTCCAGATGGACAGCTATCGCAAGCATAATCCGAATGGATTTGAGCATTGCCACAGAAGAAAATATCTCGTCATAGTCTATACCATAACGTTGACGATATCCCTTGGCAATCAGATGGGCTTTATAGGTTTCCACCTTTCTATCTTCGCCCCTCTTCCTCTTGAAGACCCACTTACACCCTATGAGTTTTACTCCTTCAGATGGGTCAACCAATATCCACACATCATTAACCTTCATGGACTCCATTTCAGATTTCATGACCTCTAGCCATTTCTTAGAGTCAGGTCTCTGCATTGCATCCATGTAGGTGATCGGATCCTCATCGTTTTCATCAAGTTTGACAGGATCGCCATTCCAGACCAAAAAATCATAATATCTATCCGATTGATGTGGTACTCTACCAAACTGCCTTAAGAGTGCAGGAACAATGAGCTCCGGATCTGATCTAACCAAATTCAGTTCAGGTTCAGCAACTTGTGTCAAATTTTTCACCTGTCGAACTTCTTCAAGTTTGACCTTAGAGGCAACAGTCCCTTCACCAAGGAACTCCTTTTCCAAAAAGATTGCCTTAAGGCTGACAAATACCTTTTGCTCATCAGCTAGGTAGAAATAATACCCTTTGGTCTCTTTTGGGTACCCTATGAAATAACACTTGTCAGACCTAGGTCCAAACTTGTCCGTAATTAAACGTTTAACATAAGCCGGACACCCCCAAACCCTAAGATGCGAGAGTACTGGCTTACGTCCTATCCATATCTTATAAGACGTTTTGGTTACAGACTTACTCGAAACCCTATTTAGAAGGTAACAAGCCGATTCGAGCGAATATCCCCAGAGGAAGATCGACAGACCAGTAAATCTCATCATGGATCGAACTATGTCCAACAAAATCCAATTCCTCCTTTCAGACACACCATTATGCTGTGGTGTTCCAAGAGGAGTCCACTGAGAGAGAATCCCATTCTTCCCAAGATATGTCAGAAACTCATTGGAAAGGTATTCACCTCCTCGATCAGATCGAAGAGTTTTAATACACTTTTTAGTTTGTTTTTCTACCTCATTTCGGAATAGTTTGAACATTTCAAATGACTCTGACTTATGCTTCATTATGTAGACATACCTATACCTCGATAGGTCGTCTGTGAAGGTTATGAAGTAAAAATATCCACCTCTTGCACATGAGCTCATGGGTCCACATACATCAGAATGTACCAGACCCAAGAGTTCACTGGCTGGCTCACCTTTTTCAGTAAAAGGTGACTTGGTTATCTTCCCAAAAAGACAGAACTCATAGGTTGGAAGTGATTCACAATCACCAATTTCAAGAATTCCTTCTTGAGCCAACCTATTTATCCTGTTCTTATTGATATGACCTAACCTACAGTACCAAAGGCAGACTTCTGACATATTTTTCATTTTAGGACGTTTACTGGAGGTTTGAACCATATTAACAGGCTGTGATAGTAAGTAAATTTTATTATTTAGTTATCTAACAAACATTATAACATCATTCAAAATGATATTGTAAATATTTTTTTTATTAAAAATTCATAACTGTACATGGCCAAAAGGCCTACAGAAATAATATTTAATAAAAAACTTGGACAATAGTGATATTCACTCAGAATTACATTACGAGAGTTGATTATAAAGTTCATGATTCCTAAAGCTAGAACTGAAACTTTACTTCCATCTCCAACGTTCAGGAACCTCTCGCCTTCATCAAATCTCCTACTGACCTGCAGACCCTGCATCGAATTACAGATATGATAAGGGCTTCCAGTATCCAATACCCAGGCAGTAGTATCACAAATAAAAAAGTTGCAAGGTGTTATCATATAATTACCTTGCTTCTTCTTCAGCCTGTTCGGATCTCGGGAGGCAATGTATAGAGGACAGTTCCTCTTCTAGTGCCCTTGCTTCTTGCAAAAGAAGTACTCCGCCTGGCTCTGATCAGGCTTGCACTTCTTGGTCTGACCCTGTGCAGACGTCCCAGCATGCGGCTGCACCTTCTTGTTCTTCTTCTTCTTGTTCTTCTTCCCTTTCTTAAAGGGTCGACGACCAGAAGAAGACCCTCCCACAACATTCACCGACTCCTTATGGAGCTGGTGGTCCTTCTCAAAGTTCTGCAGCAACCCCAACAAGTCATGGTAGTTCACTGTAGGTTTTGTCATCCGAAAATGAGTAAGGAAGGAGAGGAAGGACTTGGGCAAAGAATTAAGGATCGCATCCTTACCGAGTTGCTCGTGCAAGGAAAAGCCCAGTTTACTTAGGCGCTCAATCATTTCGATCTTGTACAGTACATGATCAGTGACTGAGGTCCCATCCCTCATCCAAGCATTGAAAATGACACAACTAATTTTGTGCCTTTCAATGTCGTCAGACGTGCCAAAGGAGTCGTTCAACATTTGAAGCATCTCCTGCAGTTGGGCATTCTCGAACCTGCGGCTGAACTCATCATTCATTGCCGCCAGCATTATGCACCGAACGGTGATGCGGTCGTTGAGCCACTTCTAGTAAGTGTCTCAGACCATCTCTCGAGCATTTGGGGCTGGCTTCTCAAGTGCTGGATCCGTTACTACATATAAAGGATCTGCTCATGCTCAAGGATGATTTTCAATTTTCGATACCAGCTATCGAAATTAGGTCCCATGAGCTTGTCATTATCTAATAATGATCGGAGCGACATGGTAGTGGCCATAGCTGCATAAAAGAAAATCAGACCTTTATTAGTATATAAATTATTAATACTAAAGACTTGGACTTTAGTCTAAAGTTTCTCCCAGTATTTTTACGAACTGGTAGCCTCAACCTCCAATTTGAGGAATTACTTTAATTTCTTAGTGGGTACTAGAATCCACACAGACCACACACGAGCCCAACTTTGGTTGGTCAACCCATGTGCATCTATGGGTAGGTTCATAACCAGTTGTTTCTCTAAACAACTTCTAGTAATTAATTTTGCCCCAGAACCTAATCAGTAGGCTTTGGCCTCCACTGAAAAGATCTGGTTAGGTCCAACCATTAAAATGATTTGATTTGATGAATCTGATCAATAAATGATCAGGCCCGACTTTGGTCAGCCAACCTGACCACCATCAGAAAGACTCAACCAAATGATCATATTATGAATGATAATTCTATTAGTCAATAAGCACCAGGCCTTTGGGCCTCCAGTGATTATTAAACTAATGGACTCATTATCACTCACTTAATGGGAGGCTATGACTTAGTTATCACTATAACTTAATCATTTTTAGGGACCTAATAATTTTTGAGAATTTTATTAAAGGATAGAAGAGAAGAAATTAACCAGCCAATTTCAATCCTCCCACTGACTTCACTAAGTCGGATTAAAAAAGATTTAATTAAAGCCGGCATTAGGAGCACCTAAATCAGTCACACTGATTTATCTAATGACATGGGTGAGGACTAATCACCAAGTGATCTAATCAAAATCTAACTCACCAGGTTGGCCAGATAAGTGAGATCAGTGGTGAGGATATGCCATTAACTCGTCAAAGATCGAATCAATGTGAGTAGCTCCCACTTAAAAATCACTGGTCAGACTGCTAAACTTATCTTAGACACCAACCAGTTCATTAGTTTTAATTTGATCAACTTAGTAAATAAGGTTCCACCATGTAGCCATGAATTAAGTCCATCTTGATCTAGTTAAAGACATGGACCCATTCAACTACAACTATTGGAGTTGAGTCTAGAGTGTCCTTGATCTAATCTAATTCAACTTTTGATTAGATTTGACCAATTACTCTAATTTAGTCCATT
Organism: Elaeis guineensis; assembly: GCF_000442705.2. NCBI lineage: Eukaryota > Viridiplantae > Streptophyta > Magnoliopsida > Arecales > Arecaceae > Elaeis > Elaeis guineensis. The sequence continues at coordinate 118,645,905 of NC_025998.2, read as the reverse complement.
TCTTTAAGCTAACCTTAGGTCTAACCCAATTATGGACCTAATCCATCTAACCCATTGACCCACAAGTTTATGCAATTGTCTTAGGTCTTAATTCACAATTCTAGACCAACTAGACAACACTTAATTCTTTTAATTAAGTATTTGGGCTGATGGGTCAGGGTTTGACATTTCGAAAATAATTTTCAAATTTGAAAGATTTTATTTTCTGTTCACCAAATGTATTGACTCATTTCACAAATGGATCAGCACATTTCATAAACAGCAATTCTATTGCTAATTACATAACAGAAAATAAGTCAATCAAAATAAATCATGAATATT